>NW_022157140.1:0-269133 GCF_007821495.1 Lachnellula hyalina | reverse complement strand
TAGAGTAAAGCGAGCAAAGCGAGCAACGAAGCTACTACAAACGTCAGCCTCACCTAGTTACTTTACGATCCGTCCCTCCATAAATCAATCACTCTCTCCCTCTAACGACTTCAGGCCAACTTATCAACTCAGATATTCCCCCAAAGGCTTCCAGTTTCAGCTTATATTACCCGTCAAGATGTCGACCGATAACATAGGTCAGTCAAATTCACATCTTCTTGCACTTATCTAACCGCGGCTGGTACATCATTAGGAGGTACTCCGATCGAGTGGTCGAAGTTCGCAACCGTTTTCAAGAAATTGGCGGTAGACGGACCTGGCGTTGCTTCTGCTGAAGATATGGTGAGCGTCACCAACGCGGCTCATCCACTCGCATCGGCACTTACAGTATTGGACATTGGCTGCGGAGCGGGCCAGGTCATAGGCGCGGTTGTCAAATCTCATGGTTCTGAGCTCCCAGCATCATCTCGCCTTGTCGCCTCAGACCTGAGTCCTGGGATGCTTGAGCAGGTACAGAAGCGAAAGAAAGAGGAGATTGAAAAGGGAGACAAGCAATGGGACAAAGTTGAGACATTCATCTGCGATGCGCTTGATCTCTCCGCTTTTGAAGATGGGTCGGTTAGTCATGCGTATGCGGGATTCGTGCTGTTTATGATGCCGCAAGCACGCATTGCGATGAAGGAAATCCATCGCGTTCTTACAAATCAGAATGGCGGTGGTGTGTTTGCAGTCAGCTCGTGGATGGGCAGCGAATGGATAGATCTCATGGTATTTCCAAGCAAGGTTCGACCAGACAAAATAATGCCGCAAATGCCTAAGACGTGGACAACAATCGAAGGGGTGCGAGGCGAGCTTGAGGCCACGGGCTTTCGAGACATTGAGGTTCATACTGTGGACACCTATATGCCATTCGACGACTATGAGAAGTTCGTACATGGCCTCCTCACGCAGTTTCCGGTTATGGCTAGGATGACAAGTGACATGACTGAACAGGAGCTTGCACAAACGCGCCACTTGATGGTTGAGTATATCAAGGCAAAGTACCCGCAGGTTCCAGCACGCTTGAAGGGGGCTGCAATTGTTGGAATGGGAAGGAAATGAAGAGGTGGACTTCCAATTTTCTGCGATGGTTGAAAAGAGAAGTAGCTACGAATGGGTACAGAAACGTCTTTCAGATATGTGTTACCATATGACGTGAAATCACGAGGACCAGAGCGGGTTTACCCGGGCAGCACCCGGGTTTAGGCTCGCTGGATACCACGTAGTTAAGATCTAACGGGTTGGGTAGGATACCGGATAAACCCGTAGGTTTCCTGAATAACCTGGTTTTTTATGCTTTACTTATATAAACATGCTTAAATATGCCTAAAGTCACAAAACCCTAAAATTAATCAATTTGCTGCTCCATTGCCCAAACCCATAATCTGTGAGTAAATCGTAGCAGAGCTAGTCTCTATTATAAAAACGTAAATTTGAAAAACTTCCTTATTGTGCTCAATAGGTGTTTACTGATACGAGATGGAAAGCAAGAACAGAGTAGTAGTTCTAAGTTGGCAGCTCGTCGTATGACGATGTAACAAGTTTGTTCGTGCGCTGATCTCTCCTTCGTTCCTTCCTCGCTTGAGAAAAGGGGGGCTATGTCACGTGCAAAGCATAAACCTCCAAAAGCATGGAGAGATGACGATGGACACCTACCGACCGTCGCCAAATCCATCGCCGTCTTCCCACCCTCCTAGCCGCATCTATATTCACCAGGTACTCAGTCAGCAAGCCCACCGGCGCGAGATGGTATGACAAAGTATTTCTGAAATTCGCCGCCCTAGTCATTCATCCGCCATCTGTTCACCATCTTCGTCCTTGTCGTTTCCCAAGGAAAACTTCTGGTGCATCTAATTGTATCTGTGGTGGGAGTTGCTGAACCGTTGGTCGTTGGTGGTGTATTTTGTCGTTGTTATATGTATATAAAATGGTAAAAAGCGTTCAGCATATCAATTTCAATGTTGGTCAAAATCTGCTGGAGAGGTTTGATATTATTTGTGAGGGACGTGGCTGGACAGAGTTTTGATGGAGCGTGCACTCGTGGAACCACTCTTGGAACCGACCAAGCAACTAGGTGCCAGGTTAAGGCCAATGCTGGTACCGGCGTGAAAGATAGACCGATCTTCTAATTGAGGCTCTTTTGTGTCCAACTACTTGTAGCCCATGACTTGTTCAGCGATGGCGAATTCAGCTCATTCTCCTTGTATGAGTGGGTGACTGCGGGATAAGATATTCAGTAAATTGCATCCGATAATATGATTGGTACTTACAACACCTTATGCTTCCAAATATTTCTCTTCTTGGCACATATACCGTGTCCTATACCACCAATGAGCAGCCTTGATACCGGAGTGACAAGTATGAGCAAATAATTGGGGAGCTACTGCTTTTATATAAATATTTGCGTGACTAGCTCTGAATAAAGTTTGAGCTTAATGCATCTCATGCTCCCTGGACAGGACTTGTCAATTTGAATCCCACGTCATATATCAAAGAAAATGGTAAACCTTGGGGAGCTAGCCCGAAAATAAAATGAAATTTTCTTGGGCTTGGACGCGTTGAATGGGACCTATGTCCTCGGTAGCCTCGAGAGACTCCGAAATCTGATCATCCTACCACTACAAGACTGCCTTAGTGCGTTGTATTTTGAGGATGTGGTACTAGAAAGCGCGCGAGGAGAAGCTTTCCCACACAGCTATGACCTATAGTAGACGATGCTCGCGCCTGGGGGAGTAACGAGTGCGGAGTATCGCACCCACAATATCTTCCAGCAACCGCTCCTGCTCCAGCTGCTCTAGCGTTGACATGGTACCATGGTTCAATGAGCAAGTATATGGAGTAGCTTGAGTCACCTACACATTCAAAAAGGCCATCCGCACATATAAATTAATCCTCAATTCTCTTTCGTGGGGATTTTCTTTCTCCCTTCCAGACATTTCCCACTTTCCATTATTCCATCTGAACTTCACTTAGCCCACATTACTTCATATTTCAACTCACCTCTTCAAATTCTCAATCACCACTCGGCAGGATGACTTGTTCCGCACCTTCTTTCGTGGTGGTCGATCAGCAATATATGGCCTACCAACGCAGCATGCAACAACCCCATCTTTACCAGCCACAGTGGATTTTCGGAACGCAGCAACAAACCTTTTACCAGCAAGCATGCAACATCTACTACCAGCAACAGCAACGAACATATCAACAACAACTTTATGAACAACAGATATACGGACAACAACAACAATTTCATCAACCAACACAGTCTTCTCCGCGGCCAGAATTTGTTCGAAGACAGTCATCATCATCACCGGAGCGGAGTGTTATTCAGACACCACTTTCAGAGGAGAATGCTGCAATCGGCTGTATCGTCTTCCTTCGACCGAAGGATGACGACTCGACAGGTATCGAGTGCATCAAACCAGATGGCATAGATATGAAGAACCAAAGGATCTTCAACCACCCAGCTGTCATCCTTCAGATGTGGAAAGAATCTCCAAACGAGGAGACCATGGCTTTGTGCTGGTACGTAAACCATTCCCACTCGAGAAAGATTTACTAATACGATGGATAGTGTGATCTCATCTAATCCTCAACCAAATGAGGCCCATACTTCAGCCTTGCCAATCTCAACCTTTTCAGAGACTAAGACGGCAAAGTCGACCAATGGCACCATGTTCCTCGAAAACGAAGGGGCAATGGCCAAACAGTGTTTCGTCCTCAACAGTCACGTCTATATCATTCCTCTTTCTAAACTTCGACCTTTCAGTGTGCATAACCCCTTCGGCACCCGACTGTCAAAAGAGAGTTACTGTTATTTGATGCGGTCATTCGGCGGGCCAGCAGGGAAATGGATCGAAACTTCCAAGCTGAAGGCTGGAGAACAAGATCCTTCGTCCACAAAAGTACTATCAACTACACCAACCACACCAGCGAAATAAATTCATTCTCGAGAAAGCCATGAATAATAATAATAATAATCCGTAAGTGACTGAAATATGAATTTGACAGTAAACCACTAATTTCAAGCAGTCAAACACCACAACAACAGCAATTATTCAGCCGGAACTAGATTAGACCTGGGAGTCTATCTTGCAAAATTTATTCACACAACAACTACTAACTCCACCAACCACGCCAATGAACCCAATTTATTCTCGAGAATGACAATAATCAGTTAGTGACCGAAATATGAACTTAAAAACAAAACGCTAATTCCAAGCAGTCAAACCCCACAACAACACACGCAATAACGATAATTATTGAGCCGCGGATTTCAACTTGGACAACGATCATGACGACAGAATGACTTGAAACATGACCATACCTGTGAGAGACCCTCACCAGGTGGCCTACTTCTAGCGGCCTAAATTCGACGAAACAAGTAAGTTTGGCTCACACTTCAAAGAATCCCAAACGTAATTGCTAACATTGATCAGATCGCGAAAATATGCGAGAGAGAAGCAAAAGACCATGATCAAAACGGGGGATATCGGGACGACAATACAACATCTTACGGAAAAGGAGGAGATGGTAAAGTATGAGCTGTTGGCGGACGGAAACATTTTGTAAGTCAATCCCCTGTCCTTGTGATCAGATAATGATCACTTGAATAGGGAATTGGGGTGCAGAGTCTTTCCAGCCGCCAAGGTAGTTAGGGAGGAAGATCGGGTGAGTACTAACGGAACAGTGGGAGGACAAGGTAGAAAATCTAATTTCGACAACAACAATTCAACAACAACTTCAACACATTCAACTTCGACAGATCAACGACAACTTCAACGCATCCAACAACAATTCACCAATTTCGACAACACACAACAACGGAGGACCTCAATGGGACAGACATCAAGGAGTTGGAATTTGGAACATCAAGGAGTTGGGCAGGAGGATACGGGGATGGACTTTCAGAGGACACGGCATCACCAGGCCAAGAGATCTAGACATTCTTTCCTGGCTTCACCCAATAAGAGGTTTAGCAGGTTTTATCGAAGTCTAGAATAGATTTGGGATTGGGGTAGGAGGAACGGAATACGTCGCAGCTGTACCAACCTTTCATTCAGTGAGCTCAAATACCAAAAGTCAAAATCAAAACGCAACCAAACGAACGATTGAATAACATGATAGGAACATAATTCCAGTGACAAAAATTAGAATCAGATTATTGAGGTGACTGATCCAGGAAAGTCCTTTTTCATTTTGCGACATTCCTCACAGGTGATAAACCTCACTGGTCCTCCCACAACACTTGAAGCGCAAGGTCCAATGAAGGAATCCAGGAATCCTATTTTCTTTTTGTGATAATCCGTAACTCATTTAATTGTATTACATGGTACGGAAATTTTATTTTGAAAGGACGCATGGATCTGGAGGGTGACAGCCTTTTATATACCTCGAAAGATTAGTGTGTGCACAATCACATTATTTTATCAGTCCATTTTCAAATACTTGAGTTGCTAACACGCTACGGAGATACGCTGATGGCTGATTTGCCAATCATAACCAAGACTGATTATCAGTACTACACTGCCTGTATACTTATGCTCATATTACTGATCCCTTGTGAGACACCCCCCCCCCCCATTTCTATCATCCAGCCAGGTATAAAAGTCCGGGTGCGTGCCATCCAGTACGTCCGGCAAAACGAGACGATTGAATTTCTTCAAGAGGTAGAAATAATGGGTCGGAACGACATCATTGACAAAGAGAGACTTTTGATCGCGGAGCCGATCCTGTGTACTGAACATGGCACCGCGCGGGATCCAATTGCGAGCCCTCAAGCTGATGAGCATATACTCCTTGGCTTCTTCGAATTGTATAGCGCCTGAGACTTTGATACCGAGATGATGGAGTGCCTCGACTGTGCACTTATCCGCAAAGCAAACCTTCGTTCTACGGTCTTCTAGAATTCTACGCAGGGTCGTTGAATTAAATCCGCCAGTCTCTGAATTGAAAATCCTTTTGTGGTTGACTTTCGATAAGTTGAGAACGAAGGTGGCGCCTGAGGCGAAGGTGACGCTGATGTGGGTGACTGTCCGCAACTCCCTGCCATAAATATTAGCATCCATGAATATGTTCCACAATCAATGGAATAATTACCCCTAGCAGTAGCAGATGATAAATAGTTCCAAGACGCCAGGTACCGCCTTCTTCAGTGCAGCTAGAAACTGCCCAATCCCCTTCTCATGCTCCACGCTGATGCGAAGATGTAACCTCGATTGTGTGATGAGACGGTGCTCACCGAAGGATACACGGCTGTACTTAGTACCTAGCGGTGGCAACCCCGATAATCTGGCACGGCCGGGAGTACCATCTGAGGATGTGTCGGAATCCGAGCCCCATTGGAGATTGCTAGGATCTGGTGGAGGAGAACTAGGCCTGACGGCCAGATCTTCAGAGATGGGTGTGCCACAAGCCGTGGGATATTCGAGACTACAGGCATCCGGTGAAGGAGGGGAGCCAGGACTGACAAAGTGATATTCTAGTTGCTCATGCATGTTGTCGGTGTACGGGATATTATAAACGATAGTGTGGGATAATGAGAGTGGGAGCAATGTTTGTGATGAGGATCGGAAACAAACACCACGAGAGTGCATGTTTAATGAGTCTGAGCCGGTTGGCGAACTCATTCGGAAGCGACGATGGGAAAGGGGGGCTAAACCACGTGACTCTAAATTCATCTGCGATTGTTGACTCCTGCTGCTGTACTGATTTTAGTTTGCAAAGCAAGCAAGTAAACAAGCAGCCAAAGATGTTTAAAGCAACCAAGCCCAGCCAAGTTGAAACAACCACTCAAACCCCGCAGTTCAAACTCAATAAGAATATCATTAATAGTAATATAGTGGGTATCGTCATCAAAACAACCAATCCAGCAAGCCTTTCCCCCTTCCCCATCCAATCAATCACAACCAAAACAACCACCTGAAAATCCCCACCAACCCCCCTCCAACCCCCATCACCACCCGTGCAAGCACAACCATAAACCACACATACCACATAACGCCCACCAGCGCCCACTCAACAATCACCCAGCCCCCGCGTCTCGCCCACCTAAAGCGGCGTCGTCGCCTTCTCATCATCTTGTCGATCTTGTCCGTGACCCGCGTAATCTGCAGCGTCTGGCTGGTCACAAGGTCCTTACTAACTTCATCCGCTTCATCTCCAGCTCTGCGCGTCATGGGCGTGAGGGTCTCCGAGAGTTTGAATTGGAGGGAATCGATATTTGATATGGAGGACGAGATGGGCGTAGTGATGAATGTATCGGCGGATGATTGCAGTAGACCGGAGGAGAGCTGGATATCGTTGCTTAATATGCGCGCAGCGAGCATATGTTGCTGGCTTTTTGGCACCAGCGCAATGTCATCAGTAGCTAGTGCCGCGATACCTGTGTACGCTGCCTCATCGGTCTCCCGCAAATCTTTGAGCTCGTGTGCGCGCCGGTTTATTTCCTTCGCTTTGATACCTGGACTGAGGAGCAGTGCTCTGATACGAGCAATCTCGTGTTTCGTCATCGGACCGCGATGAAGAGAGACGCTCTGGTCAGATATACTCCATTGACGCTCCCTACTTCTGTCGTGTCTTGTTTCTAGGTTCGATAAACCGGTGATTGGTAGAGCGTTCCGGCGCTTTCCGGGGAGGCCGAGGATGGCGTTGAGACGGGCGTCAGCGCCTTCGATGCCGGGTGCGAGGCTTTCGCGACGGGAGCCAACCTCGGAGACGGACGAATCACGGGTGAAGCGGTTGTTGTGGCCCGTGTCTGGGGAAGAGCTGGGCGAGGCGTTTTGGACGTCTATTCGGGGCGGAGGCGAGAGGAGCTGGGCGCGGGAGGCTTTCCTGCGCTCTTCTCTGGCTTTGTGCTCGGCATTATCAGACCGGTTTCGAATTGGTCGTCCACGATGTTCAAAAGGTGATGTGAAAGTCGGCATATCGTTGAGATATGATGGCTTTTCTTGATCCACGAGTAGTGAATCACTGTCCTCTATTGCAGCCAAATCGCTCTGGGAAGGTTTCTCTGCTTTGGTCTTTGCTGGCTTTATATCTTCGACATCGGAATCATCGGTCGAGAACCCAGATGATTCTCCATACCCGGCCGAACTCTCCTTAGTCTTCCAAAACATATCACTGACCCTTGTGACAGGATTGCGAGTGTTTTTGAACAGTCCTCGAATTCCAGATTCTTCAGTCTTGACTTTTCGGAGACTTCCTTTCTTGGTCGCTTTATGACTCTCGTCCGTCCTCCTTGATGTGGTCTTCTTTACTGGGCTTGTTGATTGCCTGCGTTTATCTGCACTACTAGGACTATCAGAAGTATGTTCCTTGGCAGGCGTGAGAAGCTCAGAGTCGGGCGTTTGCTCGATCCTCACACGACTATGGCTTCGATTTCGACTATGGTCACGAAATGCTGGTCTGATTTTTGACCTGACTTTAGACAATGGCGTCCTCGCAGGAGAGAGGTTTCGGCCCCAGGAAGACGACAAGTCCATACCAATACTAGGGATGAACGAATTTGCTAACTTAGTAGCCCTCGACTCTGGAGAATTTGGCGCAGTCGAGTCTAGATCATCCATTGAGGGCCTGGAGCGGTGACCGGGCACCTCGAGACTTGCTCGGCCCGACGAAGTTCCATTCCTTAGCGAGTCTCTATTTGACTTACCTAGGTTGTTTACAACAGACCCAGATCTACTGTGCGAAGGTGACCAGGACTTCTGTTTTCCAGCGCTGTTCTTGTGAACAGATGATTTCTGTGAAGCACGAGACTCATCAGTTTCCCGCGAGTCAATCCGTTCAGGTCGGTTCCACTCGGTTTCTCCTGCTTCCTTGGCAAGCATTTCTTCCATCTGCTTTGCTAGAATATCTGTGCGACGGTCTCCACTTTCCTCTGTTCCGCTTCGCTTTCTTCTCAGCCGGCGAGGCCCGTCACTATCTGAAGACTCCGAATCAGATCTGCTGAGAGAGTGGATGAATTGACGTCGGTCATGAACTGAACCATTGTGCCCATGATGGATGCGTGTAGCATCACGAACATCCCGTAATTTTTGCTTCGCTTTCGAAGTAGTACCATCCGAGTACTTATCAAAATCCTCTTTGATAGATCTGAACTTCGGTAGTTGGGTATCAATCCGAAGATCCATGGTAGATGGTTCTTTTCTCACAGTATGCCCTGGAGATGGCTGAAGCTCCGGCTCTTCACTCCGCCGAGACCATGGCCTTCTAAGCTCCGCACTCTTGGGGAAGACCCTCAACCCATGACGATCCTCAATAATCTTCTTATTATCATCCTGTTCCAGCCAGAAGACATCTGCAATCATATCCGCTGGATTCGTGACCCAATCAATCCTTGGACGTTTGACCTTTGGGGCTGTAGCTTGACCCTTGCCAGCATTGCTCTGTGGTGAAGTATGCGGTGTGGCTCCAGTATCCGCTGCTTTTGAGAACGAAGGCATAAATAGACAATCTGCAGCTTGGGACTCCTCAGAAGAAGACTCCCTACGCACCTGATCTACCCAACTAGAAACCTTCGCTAGATCCCCAAATCCCTGAGCTTCCCCATCAATAGCCTTCGCATTTCTCGACCTGACTTTTCGATTCCTAATATACTGCAAAGGATTGTACTCCCTCCCCAAAGACCTTGGTGACGGCAAATTCGTACTCTCAGAAACAGTCCGTGAAACAGGGCCAGATGAAGTCGGTGATCCAGGCGCCGTACCCGCATCGCTCGTCCCTCCCGCTTGCGGTTTCAATGGCGGCACATACTGCAACAGCTGCCGATACTGCGCCATAAGCTCAATAGCAATCTTCGCCTTCTCAGCCCTAGCCAATGTACTCTCCGAAAAATTATACTGATATCCTCCTTCCTGAGTAGAATCAAATGAAGCCTGCAGCGGGCTTTGTATCGCTACTCGGGGCGAAGCAGTCATTGTCCGTTCCCCGCGATCTGGCTTCGGCGACATGTTCCGCGAGACGCGACGCTGTTGCTGGAGATGTTGGCGTAAGCTACCGCCGGCAAACCCTTCGCTGAAGGCTGGGAGAGGGCTCGATGTGTTGCGTCGTGCGGCATTTCGGCGGCTCTCGCTGAGGTTTAAGGCGAGGTTTACTATTTTCGCTGAATCGACATCGAGAGCTGGAGCTTGAGCTATGTCTTTCGTATCCCTAGCTGGTTGTTCAGAGTTTTTGTCTGCTGTAGCATCGCCGCCAAAGTCTTGCTTGTCCCTGGCTGTCTTGACATTGGCAGCTGGTGGGCTACTCCCAACATTCGATCGCCCATTTCCCTTTTGCTTTTGGGCTGCTTTGCCCTTGTGATCTCTATCCCGTCGCAATTCTATCGTGGAAGCGCGTTTCGAGGAATCCCGTTTCGCCGTGTCTCCGAGGAGGAAGCCACCACTATGCTTCGTTCTGTGACTTCTGTGACTGTCCTTCGGCACATCCAAGTCCCCATACTTACTTGCTTGCCCTCCTCCATGATCTGTTGCATTTGCAGCGGGGCCGTTCCTCTGACTAGCAACACTGCTAGATTCGCCTGTCTCTGTGCTGTCGAGGCTGTATCTCTTTCTTGAGCTGGGAATGGTGCGGCGGTCTGTCATCGTCATCGTGAGGTCTCGCAGCCGCAGACCTCTGGGTAATGGTGGTATTAAGTCATTGCTTGAGGACGGGTCGCATTGTACGGTCTCGAAATCTGTTACAGTAAAGCAGGACTAATTGCGCGGTTGTTGTCGTTCACATGCATGCGAGCTTTGTTGTCTCCTAGATTTGTTGAAGTGGTATGACGCGGCCAAATTAAAATCCGGGGAAGTGTCGCTAGTGAATAATGCTGAAAATGGATGAACGATGAACAACAACAATACCCTTGGGGAGGTACTTCTTAAAACTTAACATCTATCCTGCGACGATAATATGTCATCTTGTTCTTGTCACCATTTTTCAATTATTATAGAGGCGGCGATAGGTAAGCCAGAATGGCATAATCAAGGATTGATGTACAGCCTTTATTAACGCTGTATAAATCTATAACACATAGCTGTCAAGCGCATACTGTAACTCCATCTGACAATTTCCACCAAAACGCCCACGCCATACTTTTTGCAAATCCCTCTACATTCACGCCCTCGGAGCACCCTTCCCGGATTTTTCAATCTTTCTCCTCTTTGCCCGAAGCGCCTCGGCCTCACCATCCTTCTTCTTATTGCTATATACCATCTTCTCGAGGATCTTCCGCTTCTTACGACTCATCATCATCTTGGCTCTCTCCAGCTCCTCATCCTCTTCCTTTGCCCTCTTTGCGGCTTTCTTCTTAGCATCAGCCTTTGGATTTGCAACTTTCTCCTCCAAAGCCACACCCGTTAGTTCAGCCTCTAGCTCGCGCTGGCGTTGCAGAGCTGAATCGGCAGCCTCGTCCTCATCCTCGTCTTCAACGTCTGAAAATCCGCCAAAGTCATCGTCCTCATTATCGACAACATCAGCGTCTTCGGATTCGTCGTCCTCGGACCCGGCGATATCCATTCCTTCCGCGGTGGCATCGACTTCCATCGCTGTGAGGAATTTGGGTTCCTGTACAGCCATGTCGTCTTCGCCAGAGATATCCTCCTCCATATCGCTGTCAGCCTCCAGCTCCTCGTCCTCACGCTCTTGTTCGTTGAGAGGAGCGCTGGGATCGTATTGACCGCGTACTTTCTTCACGAAAGGACTAAGATGCGGAGGCAATTGTGCGCCGGGGCCGTAAAGATCAGGTCTCTTGAGCTCCTCGTCATTGACGCTGTCCCAGATCCATTGGGGTTGGATGTAGATTCGTCCTGGAACTCGGGATCCTGGAGATAGTTTCTGTGCGGTCTGGTTGTCTTCGACCTGTTCTACAGCTTCAGGGTCGATTTGGATCGGAGGTCGATCGACGACTTGGTGGGTTATTGAGGGGTCAAGCTCGTTATGTGTGTATGCTCCATCGCCAAGAACTGCATCCCAGCCTATCCGCTTGCACCCGAATGCCTTGAGGATGAATTCGAGAGGTTGTCGGGGGGTTTCTCGAGACAGGAAGAATGTGAAGTTGGAGAATAGAGTTGAAGGGTCGGTAGCAGAGTATGAGGGTTGAAGTAAGATATCTCCACCTGGCGCAGCAGGCTCGAACTTATCAATGGTATCCGTGGGTTGCTCTTCGTCACCGTCCACCAAAGTTTGACTCGTGGGTAGTTCCTGTTCGGCTTCCTTCTCTGGCTGATTCAGTTGCGCCATGAGCTTGTCAATTTCAGCCTGGAGCTTTGGATCCGGCTTTGAGTTCTCGCCATTGGTAATTGGCTTTGGTTGCTCAATCGCACCAACGCCATTTCCTTCCAACGAAAACGCCCCGAGTTCTGCTCCCTGATCATCTCTGTTCTTGTCGAATTTGGGTGGGTATACCAATCCAACAGATGTGTAAAGTCTGAAATTCACAAAACCCAAAAGCGTCTGGTAAAATTCCACAAACGTGCCCATGATCCTGAAATCCACATCCCCTGTAACCCTCTGATTGAACCTGTACGGCACCAACCAAAGAATATCCTGTCCCTGAATTGTAGCTTGATAGTAAATCCCCTTGATCGACAAGAAACTCTTCCTCAAACTGTTTGACATGATCAAATAGTGCTCGAATTCCAAGCACAACCGCTCACACCGCGCAATCATCTTTGCGGGTACGGTATCGGTGGAAGGCAGATTTGCGAATAGGAACAGCATCGATAAACAATCGTCCAAATCTCGCAGAGCGTCGATGAATGTAGGGTAACGCTCTCGGATGACATGATCCAGTGTATACTTCGTCCGGCCCGTCTTCTCTGGTCTCGAAGCATTGCGCTCCAATCTCGAGGCATCGTGCGCATCTCCTCGTCCAAGAGCTTTGGAGATCTTCTTCTCAAGCGCCTTCTGCTCTCTAAACTTCTGCAGTAGGGGCTCATGCAACAAATATTGAATATCCTTAGTGTAATAGAAGGTCGTGGAGGCGCTGGACGATTTCGAGGCTTTTTTCTTGCTGCGAGGTTCTCGCGGGTAGATTCCTTTCCAGATGCAGAGTTTGCGGAAATCGGGAAGACTGATTTGCAATTTTCGAACGGCTTGAGTTCTGGTGATGAAGTTCTTGGCTTGACCGGCGGTTCCTTTCTTCTTGATTCGACCCATTATTGCTGGTTTGGGTACGAGTGTCGTTTTTAAAATGGTTTGTGGAAAACGTGGGGTTGCTGAATCTTTTTTGAGAAAAAAGTTTTGGTTAAGCTTGGGGCTGCGGTGCGAAAGGCCGCTGATTGGCCAATCTTCTCACCGCCCGCGCTTGCTGCTAATGCTACCACCAGCCAGTGCAGTGGCTGATGCTTATGCTGATGCTGACTAATAGAAAGGACAGAATCGCAAGACGGCGAAGTGTGAGAGCCATTATTGGATTGGTTGTGTCTTTTGAGAGGAATTGAGCTACATTCTTTTGCACAAATACCTATCTATTGTCATAATGAGTATTGACAGGAGGAAAGCCACCATTTTTGGTGCAGCAGCCGCTGTTCGTGTTCTCCTTTTCACAGCCTTTCCAGGACTCCCGGATCTGCTCACTGCGCGCGTCGAGGTATCTACGCCGGTAACCAGCTTCAAG
This sequence comes from Lachnellula hyalina, assembly GCF_007821495.1. Lineage (NCBI taxonomy): Eukaryota > Fungi > Ascomycota > Leotiomycetes > Helotiales > Lachnaceae > Lachnellula > Lachnellula hyalina. The sequence continues at coordinate 255,497 of NW_022157140.1, read as the reverse complement.
AGATGTAAGTTTGTGGTGTACTTTATACACTGCCTTTTGTGCCATGCTAACGTGCAATAGTACAGGAGGGTCTTTTTCTCTATAACCACAATGTCTCCCCATACGATGGCGGGGTTTACCACCAAGCTCCGATACTCCTCCCCCTATTCTCTCTCCTACCGAGCTCAGCAGAATACCCCGCCTTCACATACCTCCTCTACATACTAGTTGATCTCTTGAGCGCAAATGCCTTGATGAAGATTGCCGAATCGGGAGAGGCCGGATCTTCAAAATTATACACTTCACCCCGAAAGGACAAGAAATGGAGTAGCTATGCAATCGCGGCAGCGTAAGCCATGCCCAACTTCCTAGTCTATTTCACTTACTCAACTCTCTGAAACCATGTAGTTTCCTGTTCAATCCCTTCACAATAGCAACCTGTGTCGGCCGCCCAACCAGCGTCTTCACCACTTGCGCCATAATCCTTGCCATCTCCAAAGCCGTAATTGGATCCTCGTACGCCTCCATGTTCGCCCTCTCCATCGCCTCCTACCTCTCCATGTACCCTATTCTTCTCTTCCCACCGCTCGCTCTCCTCTGCTATGACCGGCGGCCCAAAAGCCCCCAACCCACATCCATCTATACCTCCGTTCTCCAGAACATTTTAGCCGTCGGTGGATTCATACCCTTTTTACTATACATGTCATCCCTGATCACCGGCTCGTGGGAGTTCTTGGAAAGTACATATGGGGTCCAGTTGCTGCTTCCGGATCTGACACCGAATGTGGGATTGTGGTGGTATTTCTTCATTGAGATGTTCGATTCCTTCCGCTCGTTCTTCCTAGGTGTCTTCTGGATCCACCTCTCATCCTACGTCTTCGGCCTCACGATTCGAGTACGGCGGCAACCACTCATCGTACTAACCGTCCTACTTGGTATCTTTGCTATCTTCAAACCCTATCCCTCTATTTCCGACACGTCGCTCTTCATTGCCTTGCTCCCGCTGTACAGACATGTTTTCCCGCTTATGCGGTATAGTTTCTTGGCGTCGAGCACGATCTTGTATGCAACTTTACTTGGACCTGCGTTTTACTATCTGTGGATATATGCCGGGAGTGGGAATGCCAATTTCTTTTACGCGATTACCCTAGTTTGGAGTCTGGGACTTAGTCTGTTGGTTGCGGATATTTTGTTTGCGGTCCTGAGGGATGAGCTTGAGGTTGAGAGGCCAGAGATGAAGGGGAAGGAAATACGGCAAATATAATTCAGCCAGGTACCACAACAGGTACCACAATTCAGGCCATTTATACATTTAATTTGCCGTGGTGTGATGTGAATGGAAGGCAGGTATTTGCGAACTCTCTTTGCCATATTCTTTCCCCGACAGAAGTGGCACTTACTCGCTAAAATTGGAACAGGAACACAACAGTTTAATTCATAGACAGGAACGGAGCTTCTCGATATTCATTCGACATAGATATCATCATCTTATACTTCACAAGCCCACCAAATCAAGTATACAACGCTGCGCAGCCACTGTCAACTCCACTCACATACCCAATACACACCCTCCCATCCTCTCGAAACCAGCAAGTTTCGCCTCCCGGAACCGCCGCTTAGGACAATCAATGGACGGATCAGAACCCCCTCGAAACAGCCCCATAAGTCTAGAATGTATGTATCCTTTACTAAGAAAATCAGCATACCAGAATCCAGTACACATGATGTCAAAGTGAAGCAGACCTCAACGAACCAGTTTGAACCCGAAGAGGCCGTTAACCACGTCCCCCAAATCCCTTCTATACGCCCTCCTCCCCTTCTCCATGTTTTTCAACTCCTTCTTGCTCTCCTTGATCATTCTGTCTGCCTGCTCCTTCAACTGCCTCTGCTTCTCACGGTGCTTGTCAACAGCTAGTTTGTTTAGCTCGCGGTTGCAGGCTCGTCGATGCTTGGCTTGGTTCTTCGCGTACTTTCGGTCTTCGCATCGCGTGAGGCTGCGGGTGATGCGGAAGCTGGAGCTGTGGAGGAGGGTAGGGCGTTGAATTTGTTTTGGCTGTGATTCTAGCTTCAACTGGGATCCTTGTCGTGGAGAAGGGTGGAGATGTGGAGATTCTGAAATATGTAATTTATGAGAATGAGCGTCCGCTTGGACTTTTGGCGCTATTGCCGTAGAGGCTTCGTTGGATAGTTCGAAATAGCTCTGTGATGGCAGGGAAGCTAGACGGGGTGGAGTGGGCTGCACACTTGCACGTGGGTTGGCGATGGATTTGGTGAGCGTGCCGTCTACAGACCCCAAGGTTGTAGCGCGCGAGCTGCGCCGGGTTGCGATGGACCCCTTGCGTGATTGGACACTCCCGAAAATGGAATCTGCCATGATGCTGGAGCCGACGCTGGAGCGCGAGGATGTCTCATCGATTTCCGAGACAGGCTGCTCGTCGATCTTGTAGTTAAAGGAGCAACTTGTGTCGGTGCTAGGGGGAAATGGAAACTCTTTGTGTTCCATGTACTCCTCTCTTGGTGTGGTTGGGGTGAGAGGGGAAGTCACCACGTTTTCTTCAAAGGCGAAGGTAAACTCGTTATGATCCGCATACTCTTCTCTTGGACTTGTGGGAACTTCGATATTATCTTTAAGCCTAATGGGAAGAGGAAGATTCTCTTCGCTTGCACGTCTGAATCCCACGGGTAAAGTGAGAGCAAGTGGGACTTCAGAGTCAGGTGTGAAGGGCAATCCACTGACTTGCCTAAGCTCGCTCGAGAGACCTGAGACTGGCGAGTTGGGGACGTCCATGGTGCTTCTACTGCAACTTGGGTTGTCCTCACTTACGGAAGCGCTTTCGAGTCTTTGCTGGCGCTCTGTGTGGAGAGAAGGCGCAGATTTGAATTCGGGAAGCTGGCTTGGGGCAGCATCAGGGTCTGCCACATCTGGCGGACATTCGTTTGAATCGGAGCATGCGCTGGGCGTGCGGTACATGGTGCTGTGATAGCCATCATTGAATTCATTGCGGCGACATGTGTCTGGTCGGCGCCCGCACAAGGTAATTGGGAAGTGCTCGCTGAGGACTCCTTCAGTGGGAGAGTTTGTTAGGCTGTCGATGTAGTAGTTGGAGTTGCTGTTGTAGACGGGGAAGTCTGCAATTATCATTCCTCTGTATGGCTCCATCTTAGTCAGATAGTGAGATGGTTGTAGGAGAAAGTCTTAGGAATGGGGGGGAGGAGGCTTTATTGTATGTTGCACACATGTTTTGGTGATGCGGGGGAAGACGCCCCATTTTGTATTGTTGACTTGTTTTGTTGATGATATCAGATATGCCTAGACTGTTGGGACATATAATGCTGGCGATAGTCGGGCCTTTGCTTTGGTTTATTGACCTTGATGGATGCCCTTAATGGCTAGGAAGGGAAGCTAAGTAGTAAGTGGTGCGGACTTGCTGTCATCGCTTGGCCTTACGACCTGTCAAGTGGGGAAACCTGCTCAAGAATAATATTATTAACTCACATATATACAAAGATTTATCACAGAGATGCTTTTCTTCAGATAAAGCTCCATCATCCTTTTCACTTGTGACCCTTTTGCTTAGATAGACACGTGATTGAGCCCCTTTCTCTATAAGCGAGCGGCTTATGTAAGTCGCTCAGCGGTACCCCGCGGCAGAATAAACAACTCCCAAAATTATTCCACCCCACGTCTTCCCAAAAATTCCACAACTACGAAAGATGCCACAACCAAAATGTCCGATCACAGCAATTCCTCAGACCCCGAAGAACCTGAAACATCACGGCCAAATCGCTGGCCTGGCGCCCCTTCGACTTGGCAGAGCCTAACAGCCCAAGAACGCGGTCTCGCGGCGTCTTTAGACACGTTGCGGGATAGAGATCTGAGCGTTCATTTGTATAATGCCCATGCGTTGAAGAAGCGTGCCGCTTTAGGGGTCGTATGTTTATGATTCTCTCTCAGTGTGTTTCCTTTTGGGCTTTTGGGAGCGCTGGCTAATCTATCGGTGGGAAAATAGAGACAGGATGACGAAGACGCTGCCGAACCTTTCGTTCCCCCCAAATCATGGACAGCTTGGCCGCTTCCTCCTGATACTGTACCCAAAGAGGGGGAACCGATTGGGCGAGAGGATTCAGATGAGGTGTATACATTTCAGAGGAGGGAGAAAGAAAGGGCGAGTGGTGTGTTAGAAGATGTGCTTTTTGGAATTTCGTTGAAGAGCGCGAAGGAGAGGTTTGAGGGGAGGGAGTGGGCTAGTGAGGAAGGGAGAGATGTTGATGATGAGGATGAAGATGAAGATGGTCTTGTAGCGCCTCCCGAGGAAGAGCATAGTGGTGAAGATAGAGGACCGATTATCAAGGAACAAACGCCCGAGAAGATATTATTACATCCCGTAGTGTCGACTGATGATGAGAGGTCGAGGGAGGTTCTTCGGCCTACTATCAGGCATACGCTTTTGAAGTTGGATGACGTTCTTATGGCTTTGCATCATGCGAGGAAGACTTGTCGACGATATTCATCAGTATCTGCGCCTAATACGGGCGATGAGGAGGAGTCTAGCGGCGAAGAAAATGAAGAAGGTTTGGCTAAGAGGCCACGGGGACGACCTAAGAAGTTCGAAAATTTGACACACCGATCGAGACCGGAACTCGAGCAGGAGGCAAATATGGGCGCCGAGATATTGCGAGCTAAGAAACCTGGTCGGGGTCGAAAACCGAAGCAATATCCACGCCATGCTGGCGAGACCGACCGCGAGTATCTTGTACGAATTGCCCGGCTACAAAAGAAGCCAATCCCGATATTCTCGTCTGAAGAGATAGGCACACCTTCAAGCGTCGCAAACCCGCCCAAAAAAGCTCCAGTACCTAAACTTTCGACTGCACGGAAGTCGCCCGCGCCATCCCCCTCGGCCCGTAAAGACAGAATACCATCCAGGGACGCAGACAGAAGAGCTCAGCGTAATCTTGGTCTACGTGACTGGAGCGAGGTCCTAGGCTCAGCTGCTCTTGTTGGATTTCCTCCAGATGTAATAGCACGAGCTACACAACGCTGCGCTAATCTATTCGGCGAAAGTATGACTATGAGAACGATGGTCGAAACTCCATTCGGTGGCTCAAATCCCGATACCTTGACGACATACCAACCTGAAGCCATCCCTGATTTTGAATCCTCGCTCTCGGATTCTGAAACCTCCGACAATAACGAAGAATCAGATCTAGAACACCATTCCTTCAAGCAAACTAGACCCCGAGGCAATGCCCCTAAGAAAGAAGTATGTTATTGCCCCATCAGAGACTGCCCGCGCCAAGTCCGCGGGTTTAGCAGTATGCAAGATATGCGCGCGCATCTGATGAAGGGACATAGGATGAGCAAGGAGGACATTGCTGAGTTTGAAGTGCCAAGTGATGAGGAGATGGACGGAGCGGTGCATGTTGATGGATTCTTGGGGATGGAAAAGAGGATATTGAGGGGAAGAGATAGGGGGCAGAGGAAGAGAAGGAGGGGGCAAAGTGGGACTGAGAATCGGGAAGATGACGATGAGGAGGGAAGTACGAGTGAAAAGTCAGGTTCGGACCAAGCGAGTGATGGGCAGGCAATCGTTAGAGAAGATGGAGGGAATACCGATAGTGATAATGAAGATCCATGAAGGCATAGAATAGCATATTACCATATGTGAGCAGAAAATCCATATGCTATTCTAATGGATCTTTCTGGCCTTTCCTCGCATTATTTCGCTGACTTGTGTGTTCTCAAAATAGCACCTATCACCTGCTTAAAATTCAGAAAGCACCCGGGAGATGGACCAGCAGACGCAAAAGGCAAGTCATATACAACAACAGGTATTCGCTAATAGTCACCCACCCAAATACCAATCTGTTGATTTTTAATACGACGACGCTTTTCACTTGGGACGACCGCGACTTTGACATCCAGAGAACACATCAACTTCGTCGACTACATGATTTCTCCCGTCGCATGCTTGATAGGTCAAGCTTTTTTGATCACTTGTACTAGCAATTAGAGCTACCGAGGATGGAGTTTTCCAAATGACTTCCAGTTAGACGAGCAAGCTCGATATTAGAAGATTAACAGGGCCTTCATAGATTCTATTTCTGATAATATCAAGCTGTCGAAAGCTCTTCAGGCTTAGCCTTGACAAATGTTGACCTTGGCGGGGAAATTATACTAAAACCTGAGTATAATACAAAGCTTGTACAGAATCCGAAAATGTACCCAAGGTTATATAAGTTCTCCGCACCCTGAGAAATCGACAGCGAGCTATTAATCTATGAAGTAGATTAGCAAAATATTTTAGTTATGATGAAAAGACCCTTACTGAACTTGCGAATCCGGGAATAAGAGGCACACATCCGATCAGCCATGCTGCAACGGCACGCCAATTTGTTCCAAACTTGTTATATCGATAGATCCCATTAGGTAGATACATGTCCTCGATATCATAGGTTCGGCGATGAACTATATAATAATCGGCAAGGAGAACCCCAGTGATAGGTGCGAGCTGCAAAATGTAAGTAGTCGAGTTTCATGTTTTGGAATAATGACTTCTATATGCTTACCCAAATAACATATCCATCCATGAAGTCCAGCAATGCGGTAGCTGACGATAATATATTCCAGGGTGTCAACGCCCATGCACCGATAAATGCAATGAGGTATGACCCTCGGCGAAGGTTGATATACTAGACATGTTAGCATTAGACCCAAGGAAGAGAATTATGTTAACTTACCCTAGGGAACATTGCGTTAAGATCATTTGCAGCAGAGATACAATTGGCGCTAATGTTGGAACCCAACTGGGCCAATACAAATGACAGTCCAACAAAGGCTGCCCCGGCTCGTGATTGATGACTACCAGTCCAATGAGACATAATAGTGAGCGGATCCCAGATCTCTTTGCCATAAAGGTCAGAGGCCGCTCCAGCAATGATAATGCCAATGAAAGACATAAGCATGAATGAGAGAGGAATTATGATAATCTGAACAACTATCATTCTTGAGCTGCGCGCATAGCGGGCAAAATCGTTGATGTTGACAGCCATAGTACCGTAATTTCCAAGCATGGACTGTTAAAGTTAGCTGGGATACATTAATAAGGGGGTGGTTTCCATACATTAAGGCCACTGAGAAATGCCCAAGTGTATGCAGAACCGTGCAAGGTGGTGTCTTGTTTCATAAGAGTGGTGTGAAGACCTCCACCAGATACATGACAAGCCCAACCTAGCATGCCAAATATAGCAGGCACGCAAAGGACTGTTTTGACATCAAAAAACCATCTAAGGTGTCGAGGATGGATATAGTGAAATGGCAAGACTATCAAGAAATAAATCACGTAGGCTAGGAACGAGTCGGTCAGTAGTAATGCATACAGTTTAAAATCAGATTGACATACCTGTCATCATTTGGGTAGTAATATTAGCAGACTCTGGGAGATGGTTTGGTACGTTCTGAAACGATGGCCATATAGCAATGATAACCGCATTGACACATTCGGCGCCAGTGTAAGTATTGAGGCCATACCAGAAGAAGCCGACGAGCATTCGAATGAAGACCACCACGAAGGAAAAGAAGAATCCGAAGGAGGCGCGACTTTGAATAGTATAGGGTATATGATATCTAGCGCCAATGACACTATTGGCAGTGATCGCGAGAGAGATCAAGAAGTGTCCGAGGGTAATGATGCCGATCGTAACCTTCCAAGAAAATCCCAGTGTCACAAGAGATGATCCAAGGCGCAGATTACCAGGGGCTACGGCATCACAGAGCCAATATGTGACGACTGCAAATATTAGTATTCAATCTTTTCTAATAAAACTATTTGACCTTACAGTTGTGAGACCTCCATAATTGCTTGTCAAGCGGTGTCGGATCAAGATCTGTATACTATTAGAAACTTTCTCCAGAAACTGTGTATGAGAAACGACTGACCAGAATTGCTCCACCGCCCTGCAGCACTCATGTCATTGCCACTATCAAGTCTGACATAGCTGAGGCATCTTTCAAGAATACTGTGTTTTGGTTGGCTCAGACCTTCCACTACCCCTACCTCAGATACTTTCTCAGATGTAGGACGAGAACCTCCAAGATCCTTATCAGAGAACGACATGTTTTTGATGTCTGGCATTTTGTCAAATTGGAGATATCAACATGGTCTTCTAAATGCTTTACCAACTCCTACATATATGCTCATCCAAGCACTAAATGACCACTCAATTTTAAGCTCTATCTCCACTCCATTTTTCGACGGTACGAGATAGACTATCTCATAAATTGTTTACAAAAGCCCGTAGACAGCGAGATAAATAGATAAAGATGTCCGCGTTGTGGATCACGGCCGAGATTGCACGGCATGAATTCTAATTTCGAAATAGCCCATCTACGGAGGGAAAACAATCCCACTCTTGATTATATCCGCATAGCAGCTATGATGCCGATCTGGAATCACAGCCGCTGTACCATTATACTACCTTATGGCTTCCCATCAAAAAGACGGCCGACATCTCGACATATGTCACCCTGGTTCTATGGACACGTCTTCAGCAGGCCGACCGCCTGTGCGACTAGCTCAACGTCGCCCATTGACTTGTCGGGCATGCGCGAAAAGAAAGGTCCGGTGCGACAAGATAATTCCTTGTGGGCGATGTCAAAAAAGAGGTATTGAATGCACTCGGGAAGAAGTAGTTCTTTCAACCTTATCTTTACAACGTAGGAAAGGTCGTCGAACTAGCTCTCAGCCTCAATCTCGACACAATTTAGAGATTACGAATTCGCGACCCGCTGCCTCGAGCGAACAGAGAGAGAGTCAAAATAAAGACAGCCATGAAGATCGCGATGACGATACCCGTCCATGGGAACCTACTCTGAATGAATATCCTCAAATAGGCAGGCACTCGCAATATGTGGCATATAGAAGCCCAAGTCAACACCTTTATGGAGAGACTCCAGAACTGCACAACAATAACCCAAACCGAGCTCTTACTATTCCTGGAATCATTACTACGCCGATCCACAGTTTGAGAAAAGAGACCGGGAAGGGTTCGCAATTACGGCCCCTCGTTCAGCCGGAGTTTGAAGATTTAGCCACTGGTATCGAAGGTTTAGCCTGGGGAAGGCATCAGTGCCATCGATATCCACATAGAGATTGTATACAGAGTGGAAGTCCCAATGAAATAGAAAGTGTCGACCCGAAATCAAATGTCTCTTTGAAAAGGCCTTTGGATTTCACAAAAGCTCGTGAACTGGTCGACTTCCACATACGCTATCTCTGCTGGAACCACAATGTCCTACATGTTCCTACCTTCCTACGCCAATGCGAGACGTACTGGAGTTCCGGTGTTGTCCAAGATGGTCAGTGGTTTGCTCTTTACTACGCAATCCTCAGCAGTGCGACTTGGAGCATCCAGACTTGCCCTGAGTATGTGGGCAACGTCGTTCTAGCGGGATTTGATTATTCTGCTGGCGCATTTTTCGACATGGCAATAAACGCCCTCAATGACCATAAATTTATGAGCAGACACACAGTATTTTCAATACAAGCTGTTTGCATATCTGGCATGGTTGGGAATGTTCTCGGAAAGAGTGATCTCCTTACCACGCTAGTCAACGCTTGTGTAAAAATCGCCCAATGTCTAGGACTTCATCGCATACCTGGCGAAAATAAAGAAGATGGGTGGGATGAAACTATCGAGAAAGAGGTTGGGAGGCGAGTTTGGTGGAAACTGGTGGAAATCGACTATTACTCAATGCCATACACTGGCACTTGCTGCATCAATCCACGACAATTTACTACGAACCCCCCTTTAAATTGCGACGATGAAGACCTTCAAGAGCAGGATGAGTCTTGTCTGACCTCGAGTACTTATTCCATCATCATGGCCAAGATTGCACTTTTGATTCCGGACTTGCTAGATGGAATATACAACTTGGATGACTTAACTAAACGGTACGAACATGTGATTGATATTGATAGACGGATGAGACAAGTGGTCGCAAAGATACCTGCCGTGATTATTCGAAATTGTACTACAGAAGTCACTGCAGAAGCCTCCCATGGACCTGAATGGCTGACCGTCGCGCGTCGAACATTGGCAATTTCTGCAGCAGACAAGGCTAGTTTGGCCGCAACCCCTTATACAGCAGCTCTGACTGGTTATTTAGATTATCATGATTCATCGATCATTTCTCGTCAAAAGTTTCCAATCCCCAATCTATTTGTTCACGAGGGCCACCTGCGTGTCGGCAGCAATGACCATTCTCCGAGAGCACGAGCAGATTGCTGGGGTAGGCTCTAAATGTCCTCCAATTTGGGTACATTCGGCATTCTGTGTAACTGCTATCGTTGTACTCTGTTTGAATCTGTTATATTGCCATCTTTCGATGACCCAAATAACTAAAGATCAGCACCGAACATTGATAAGCAAGGCCAGGACTCGACTGAGCAAATGCAGAAATGATACTATGGCTCGACGTGGCGTATTCCTCATTGATGCTATGCTTGATGAGGATATCTTTCATTCGGCCACGCAAGATGCGCCAGATCGCAGCAGCAGACCTGAATTTTTACGTATACTTAACCGATTTCTACAACGAGATCAAGAGGGCACAAAGATGCAAACTTCAATGCCGGACTCCTATACCTTCGAACCTCGCCTGAGCAGTCAAATAGATGACTTTGACATATGGTACAATCAAATGTTTGGCTGATATCAATGCCTGATTTGTATACAAATTAATATATATGAAACATGAAGATATAATAGAAGCAAGACATCTTTGCTTTGGCAAAATGGATAAGAAGCTGTGGATGAGAGGGAGGCCAACCACAGGAAATCCTCTTATGATCCAAGCCCCCTCTTATTCTAGAACAACACTCCAACATAATAAATAAACCCAGGGTGCCGGGTGAGATTGTGATGATTACGGTTCGGCAATATTAAATATGTTCCGGGTTAAACGTGAACGGTATGTAGAAATTGGTAGTTTAATTCAACGCGCTAGTATAAAATAAATATAAATCTTCTAATACAATAATTAGGTACCCTCTATTAATGTATTAAGCTTGATTGAAAACACCATTTCTAAAAGAGACTAGTATAATATACAGCTGACCTAGAACAGATGTACAACTCGGCCGCGGTTGTTGGTTTATCCTTGCCTTAGCGCAGGCAATTATCAACAAACCCGAAGTTTGACCCGCTCAGGCCATTTGTCATGTCGCACCTTGAACACAGTTGTCGGCCTTTGCTATAATAGCAATGGGGTTTCTTTTAGACATGGAATATTCCTGAATTTGCTGCAGCGAACCCTTCTTCACAGCCATGCCACACAAGATTGCGGCCCTCAGGGTCGTGCCCCTGGACACCCATGTTCGCAAATCCTCTCAAATCGGGGCCCAAGTGATTTTGCCCGACTCAATGACGCTCTTTACTCCGCAGGCGCTGACGGAGAATGACACCCATATTTTGCGTCAAGCTCTTTTTGATCACGGTGTGCTAGTTATTCGAGGTCAATTGGGAATAGCTCCGCAGATCCTTTCTGAGATTGCAAAAGTCTTTGATCCGCAAGCGAAAAATGTTCATTCTGGAGGCAAAATGCAGGTTACAGATTCCAAGAACATATTGTCACAAAACAATTGCTCGAGAATTCCACGGGCACCCCAGGTTACTGTTATTGGAAAGGGCGATGTAGAGGGTTACGAGGGAATTCCACACTTAGAACTGAAACACCTGGTAAACATAATCTACTTTATATTTCAGCGGTGACAATGCATAACAAATTATTACAGGATCAATCGTCTTTTCACGAACATCCGTTGTCAGATGATGAGATAGAAAGAGGATGCACGAGACCGTATCGATGGCACATGGATGCGCCGTTGTACGAGAGCTTACCTGGATTTGCAACGTCAATACATGCCATCGAGGTACCACATGTACCGGATCAACAGCTCCAGTTCCCCGATGGCAAGAGCATGCCTGTTGCTGCCGGCGCCACCCTTTGTAAGAGATAAATTGAATAACAGGAGTCGGAAGCTAACATATCTGCTAGTTTTTTCTGGAGCTCGCAATTTTGAACTTCTGTCACCCGAAGAGCAAGAATTCGCCTGCAATACCACTGTTCAATATGCTCCACGGGCCTATGAATGGATAAGAAACTGTAAAGCTTCCGCAGATGGATTGACAATTGAGTCACTGGGCCGAGAGAAGGCATTCAACGAGCTCTTGGAATGGAACTGGGAAGAGGTCCAGGCATTTCCAGTATGTACCAAAAGCCTATGTTTATGATAAATAACATGCTGATTCTTATTAGATGGTCTGGAAAAATCATGGAAATGGAAAACCGCATCTCCAGATTCTTGGATGCTGCGTTTATTCTCTCACCACGACAGACCCTGTGACTGGGAAGTCAATTGTAATTGACGACATCCAAGAAGTCAGACGGATTTGCTATTCTTTACAAAGCAAAGTCTATGCGCCAGAAAATATATTTGCGCACAGATGGGAGCAAGGAGACCTTGTCATGTTCCATAATCGTGGCTTGTTACATAGCATATCGGGTCAACTGTCACATTACCCTGATAAGCGGTTAATGTGGCAATGCAGTATGGCTAGTGGAGCTCTACCTGAAGCTTATAATATCACTGGGGCTTGAATTAATAAAAGAGGCGGGGTGGAAAATGGGAGACATAAAGTCTTGTATACGGGAGCAAGAAAACATAATGGCGGTGCATGTATCCACAGCGCCGCTCTGTTTAGACTATATAAAAAGTTCCTCCATATTCGTCAAAAAAAAAAAGCACTCAGTCCTCCAGACCTGACTCTTTTCCCGCGAGTCATAAACTGCTGCACACCACATGTTACCGGCACATTGAGCAGAAGATGCTCTCTATTAGTCGGACGAGTGCTAGAACCCCAGTTGTACCAGGTAGGAATGCATCATCCCGCACGACCTCTCGTGAAGAATGGTACAACACAAATTCATTACGCCTGAGAACACAATGCAGGCTGATTTCTACCTATTGGCATAGAGTAGGTATTTCACCAGCTTGAGGCGTAGCGTATTAGTAGTTCTTCAAGCGAGGTCACTGCATAACGGTTAACTCCGTAATTCGTTTCCCAGACAGGCATAGGCCCTGAATTTGATCTGGTTGCCTGAGGCAAGTTAGCATGTCACCTACATATCTTTTACCGGCGGCATTGCTAGATCCACCCTGCTTTCAGCCCTGTCGTCTTGTATGGAAATAAAGTCAGAAGACCATGGTCTTCAAGGACGCCATTCAGAGCTGCACTTCTATTCATTTCTTGTGTGAAAAGACGAGCTTTGCCGACTCATCTCATCTCAGATCGATTGGCCGGTCCGATGGCTTCCCAGTCCCGAAAACTCACCTACTTGGCTGGTAGTCCGGAAGGAGAAATTCAAGTGAAGAACTCTGTCAGAGCCATTGGTGGCATGGAAGTTTTAGTTCGGGTCACCCATTCGGGGCTCTGTGGCACTGATGTCCACGATCGAACTGCGGGTTGCGGCCTTGGGCATGAGGGGATTGGATTTGTTGAGAAAAAAGGTGCAGAAGTGACAGCTGTGGAAATTGGACAAAGAGTTGGATGGGGGTGAGAAGCCATTTCCTGGTTTACTCCTATATTTTCAATTCGAGCTAACTTCTCATTAGATGGCAACTATCGGTATGAGCAAATTTTATTAGCAGCTCCCCTAATTAAGAACTGAGTATTGAAACAGTCGTGCGGACACTGCCGAGAATGTATCTCGGGATACCGACAATACTGTCCGGAGTCTAAGGGTCAAAAATATGGCGAGCTCGAGCAGGGAGCCTTTGGGGATTATGTGGTCAAGCATCAGGAGTTCGTATATCCAATCCCTGTTGAGATTGAGTCTAAGTTTGCTGGGCCTCTCAATTGTGCGGGAGTAAGTCTCAAGTCAAATAATTCCTTTCTAGCAATCTCTGATTGATCTGCAGATCACGGTCTACGAAGCTCTGCATGTGGCTGGCAGCAAGCCATCGGACTGCATCGGAGTTGTTGGTCTCGGAGGGCTAGGCCACCTTGCAGTTTTATATGCTCGTGCTATGGGATGTGATGTGGTTGTATTTTCTGGGAGTGAATCTAAGAGAGCAGATGCAATGGCTCTGGGGGCTACCGAGTTCTGCCTGCTTCCTAGAGAAGGTGGCCCGATTCACAACTTGAAAGCAGGAATTAACGTTTTGCTACTTTGCGGTGGAGAACTACCAAATTTTGAAGTGTACGTACAGATCTAGTGTGGAATTCTGGTTACTAAGTGGCGCATAGATTTATACCGTTGCTTGAACGTCGTGCGACGATCATTCCACTAATCATCCAAAGAGAGCCCCTAGTTATCCCGTAAGTATCTTCTTTGTATTTGTCTGCTTTATTTTAAACTAACATGAAATAGGTACATGTCGTTCTTGCTACCAGGTCATCGGATTATGTAAGTTTGCAAATCCATTTCCACGGTTAGAGACTCATAGCATAAAAGTGCAAGCACCGAAGCTTCACGCCAAAACCACATTGATGCACTTGCATTCGCCGCGCGACATGGCATCAAACCATGGATCGAAGAATTTCCCATGAGTGCTGAGGGTTTGCGTAACGCATTGACAGCACTTGAGAGTGGCAAAGTGCGATATCGTGCTGTGCTGAGTACGGAAGTGGAAGGTGGAGGCCACCTTAGTTAATATGAGACAGGAGTTTTTCTCGTTGCAATTTTGATTTACCAAATTTATCTACTAGCTTCGAGCCTCGACTTGGATTCTAACTCTCAAACTTCTAGTATGATTATTATAGAACAATTTAACAAACGCGTTTGGTTTCCGCGTAGAGTCACGAAATGCGAAGAAATCTTCTGATTGCAAAGTCCCGGCGTTGTTTCCATCAATAGAAAATGTAACCGGGGGCAACAATCATGGGATAGGGAAATTTAAATCACATTAGCATCGAATTTTTACCGGCGGTGAAATTTGTGAACTCCCATAACTCGTGCGCTACCACGAATACAATGTCATCTAAGTCAGCGTGAAAAATGGGTTGGGTTGATGATCTTACCCAACCCAACCCAACTATACTTAAGTCGACTTAAGTAAGCCTGGGTTTTGTAGATACACTGGTCATCTTTACCCCGCCGAGATCTTTGTGCAACAGGGACCATATCCCCGATAGGGTCCTCCCATCCAATGATCATAATCTATTAATGGTATTAGCATGTTCCCGAGATCCAAAAGTCGGAGCTACATAGCAACGGATCTTTCAAGGCTATTGTTTCCTCAATCAGGTTAGGTCGCTAGCTCAGAGAAGTACTCAATTCCCATAATGGGTTCTAGTTGACTTGCTTGCATCTCAGCGTTGTATATTGGCTGCACAGCACATTACTTATTCTGCTTTTTGCATTCCGCATGACACTCGGTCTTTACTGTACATGTCTGAGGATGTGAGGAGTGCTGAGATTTGTTCCGGTTCATTCGTGAACATAGGAGATTCATGAATCTCCTAGTTTATTCATAAATATTAGCGCATTCATGAATAAACTGGTTCATTTATGAATATTAGCGTAGATTCACGTATAAACTAGTTCACTTGTGAATCTTAGTGTTATTCACGAATAAACTAGTTCACTTATGAATCCAGTTTATTTATAAATGTGTACTAAACTAAAGTAAGGGAGAGAGTTCACTTTATAGGTAATCCCACAAAAAAAAACTCTTTTCTTTTTCTAATAAGAGAGCTAGAGCTAATACTGCTAGCAATAATAGAGTAGTAAAATATATCCTTATTTTAAATAATTTGAGATTCACGTATAAACTAGTTCATTTATGAATCTGGCCAGTTTATTTATAAATCTTACCACATTTACGTATAAACCAGTTCATTTATTAATTTTAGCGCATTCACGAATAAACTGACCATATTTATGAATAAACTAGTTTATTCGTGAATCCAGTTCATTCGTGAGTATTAGCGTAGATTCACGAATGAACTGGCCAGATTCATGAATGAACTAGGAGATTCATGAATCTATTATATTCATGAATGAACCGGAACAGATTCAAGCAACACGCATGCACAGGCCACCTGCTACTTTCTGCTTGCAACTCCAACTCCTTCGTGGCCAAGTGCCATTCCTGACGCAAGGAAGTGGACATCTGTCCCGCAGAGGCTGGCATGAGTTATCTTCAGGAGAATGTCTTTCGGACCAAGGTCAGCAGGCAGCTCAAGCGGGAACTTCTTGCCCGCTCCTTCCACACCGCGGTAAACGGAGCTCTGCATATTGAGGTATGCGATGGGAAGGAAGGTATTGCAAGTAATGAATGCAATTCAAGTATGGCATGATCGCGATTTGAGTCCGACATAGGAAGCTTGCTAAAGACTTAGGGCTTTGAGCCGAGGAAAGATGAATGATAAGGCAATTTATATGCCTATGTTGAACAAAAGACGGGTTGAGTTTCAAACGGACTAAAATGACGATGCTTGACATCTTCCTGCGACTTGCAAATGGGTTAAAATGCTGATTCATACTGTGGCGAACGCCTTCGGACTTTCCACGGGCATCACTTGAGCGTTGATATCTCTATATCCGTCAACTATATCGGAGGTAGACTGCGATGTATCTGATTACTATGCTCTCCGCGACCAGAAAACGTGCGCATCCTTCGAGCCTATACGATGAATGCATACGTTGCTGATGTGTCGTGAAACTGGGCGTCCAATAAATAGACTCGTTGCATATGACCTCCAAGCGGCTTGCCCTCAAATCGACATTTTCCTTGGAAAACCACTAGGATGAGAGAAATTGTGTGGGATATGAAGCCGTTGAGGTCTGTCGGCATTCTTTCACGAGCTCCCCCACAGGAAGATTCGGAATTCCACTTGTCGGTGTGCGCAAGGCTTGAGATCTCAGATGGGCTTGGAAGCGATACACTCATACTTGGTTGTCATTACAAATGGGGGTCCCCGTCGAGGGAACAACATAGTGAAACAATCTCCAGAGTGGTTAATACTGGCAGTTTATGATCATGCTATGTAGCCGTATGGAAATCATAACCACTCATTATTTCTGGTGAGCTTTCACGACTGATGCTGATGCCTCGAGGGTATATCGATGGACAAATCAGGTAGTCAGTAGACCTAGTTCCAGCTGACATGTACCTAGGTATGTAAGCAAAGTACCTCCAGTCACTAGAGTCATACAGTCAGTAAACATCCTGAGCACACCCACGTACATAGCTCCATGGGTATTGCATACCACCGCCACCACCACACCATTTGCCCCTGGTGCCCTGTTCCAAGCCCGTGCACTTGGAGGGGCATTGCTACCCCGCCGATTGACAACGCGGGGACATCTGGTCTGGGTCCATACTAAGGGTTTTAGAGTGTTTACGGAGGTACTTCAAGTCTGTTGGTGTGATCAATGAAGTCTGTGCTGAATCATTTTTGTGATCTCAATCGTTGAGATGCTCAAAATAGACCGAATGCCCGATGCCTAGCCAAGAAATGTTCCACTGTGCCAAGCCGGAGTGGGACATCAAAAAATCAACGGGGCTGCCGGGTTGGAATGATACAGTCCGATTCGACGCGCAAACTGAAACCCTAACGAGATCTTGCTCGTACGATTTCTGCATTGTGGCAACGATGATGCAAGCGATGTGTGACGGAAAAATATAAAAAAATGGCCTGACTTTTGCGGTGGCGACTCAAGGATTTAACGACTGCCGGCATACGGGAAATGTTTATCAGGTGATTCATGTTTTGAATGTAAGACAAGGTTAGGTATTTCTTCCACTGCCTCTCCAGGATTTTTTGTTGGTTTTCCAAAATCAGACCGAATATGTCTACGGATCCGCCCCTTTCGATAGCCATCATTGGCGCTGGAATAGCGGGGGTTACGCTTGCTATTGCTCTCTCAGGGCACAGCCCCAATATTCACATCACGATTTTCGAATCTCGTCTCCAGTTCTCGGAGATCTCGGCAGGCGTAGGTCTCGGACCAAATGCTGTCAAGGCGATGGATCTCATTTCACCAAAGATTACAGAGGCATACAATACCGTTAAGACCGCGAATTTGTGGCCGGAGAAAGCCGAGGTTTGGTGTGATATTCGCTACGGAGATGGCCCTAAAGCGGGGAACATGATCTCAGAAATGAAAAGTGAGAATGGGTTCGTGCCTTGCAGTGCCTCGAGGGCGCAATTTTTAGCAAAACTCATTGATTTACTTCCCGAGACCGTGGGACTGAGGTTTGGGAAGCGAGTCATTGACGTTGAAGGGGATGATGAAGATGAACCTGGAAAGACGCGAGTGAGATTCGAAGATGGGACGGACGTCCATGTTGATGCTGTTATTGGGTGTGATGGCATCCGTTCGGCATGTCGCCGCATTCTACTAGGTGAAAATGACCGAGCTGCGAATGCGGTATACAGTGGAAAATACGCATACAGGCAAGTGGTGGATATGAGCACAGCGGTTCGAGCAGTCGGACCTGAGGTTCAAAATCGGCAAGTGTATCTAGGCCAAGGAGGTCATATTTCGACATGTCCGATTCGAAACGGAAAGGCTTTGAATATAGTGGCCTTCAAAGATGCTAAAGGAACTCCTTGGAAGCAGAGGCAGTGGGTTATTCCTAGCTCGCGAGACATCCTCCTGAAGGACTTCAAAAGCTGGGGAGACAAGCCAATAAAATTGTTAGAGGTATGTCTGTACGGGTCCCTGTTGATTCTTTGCTGATGAAAATTGTTCTAGCTGATCGAAGATCCCGAAAAATGGGCTTTGTTCGATCTAATCCCAGCAACGACATACGTCAAAGGCAACTTTTGCATTTTGGGGGATGCAGCACATGCATCTACCCCGTAAGTCATCTTTTCGAAGAATATTTTCCTACTATATGCATCTCAGGATCAGTTCACACTCCTAGTGGTTGACCACTCATGAGGCATTGTCAAATCCCAAAAATTCTACAAGTCAATACTAACTTCAAGATATCTATCACAGTCACCTGGATGCTGGAGCTGGCTTCGCCATGGAAGATGTTCATCTCCTCGCAAGTCTGATGGGTCCAAATCTGACCAAACCACCATATGGTATCAGGCAAGCTTTCGCAGTGTACGACCAAATACGACGCCCAAGAGGTCAAGAACTCATAAAGAGATCCCGAAAACAAGGCATGTTGCTTGACTTACAAGGACAAAGACAGATCAACCAGGAGCTGAAGATGAGAGTACGTCTAAACCAAAAATGGGTTTGGGATGCAGATATCGAAGGAATGTTACAGCAGGCCAAGGCTCTGCTTGATGATTATAAGGAGGCTAAGTAGCTCAACTTTATTGGGTCTGAAAGTGAGCGAAAGGGAGCCAAACTACCTGTAGTGTTGGTCTCTCGACAATGTCTGATAGAGGTATAAGCAACAATGGGGAATATAAGGCAACACTTGAAGACTACACAATAACACGACGCAATATGCAAGACTCACTACTGGTTAGTGTCGAGCCGAAAGAAGAAGGGGAGGGGTTAATTTACCCCTCCTTACTCGTATCACGTGGATATCTTAGTCGGCATATGTATCTGGGAACTTTTCTGAAGTTGGAACAGCCATCTCGATTTCACAATAAATGCGCGTTCTGCGTACTAAACTACTAGGACGTTTGCGCGTGCTAATAGGTAGTCTCAATCCTTTTCCCACGTAAAATATTTCCCTTTGAACACAATCCTTCTCGGATCGTGTTGCTCTGTCCCAAAGGCCTGTGCACCGTACAATTCAACAGTCTCGCGGTGGGTGGTACTCCATCCCCATCTTACCCCTCTATGCTGTAGAGGGAATTATAAAGAAAACGCGATAGTTTATTCGTTAGAGTTATAGCCTAAGGCCTATGCGAAGCATCACTTATTTATTTAAATTATACTATGCAAAAGTTAGGCCATTCAACCGACCTCGCTAAAAAAGGGGGATAAACTGCAAGAAATTAAGATTTTCAGGGGAAATTACCCTCTAAATGCCCTCCATCATAAGGATCTTCTTGTAAAGATAAATTCTTCCAGTCGGGCGTGAGTAGCCACCAGATACGCATGTGCGGAGTATCTAAATTGAAATGGGGACGTTGCAAAGCTTGAAAATGTTGTGAAAGCTCTGGGGGGGGGGGATTATACAGAAGCTACTTTAAAGTGCCTGGTCATCTTATTATAGCCCAAATCTTCCACGCACTCATTGTTATTGTGGACTCTGAATGTTTCACTTGGGGTGGGACAATATAAATTGCTGCCGCTTCTTCTGTCCATCGCCAGAGAGTATTCACCTTTTGCAGCTGGAGCATGATACGGTTGAATTATGCCCAAGACCCTCCGAAACTGGCCCTCCTCCACCAGTAGCCTGGTCAGAAGTGCTTTTGGATGGTCCAAAAAGACTAGTACAAGGGAGAATAAATCAATGCATCTCAATAGGTCTACAATTTACAAGTCTTGCTAGAGCATGCGACTACCCTCGCCCCATGCCATTATTCTCCACAAACACAACTTTCGGCATAATTAGTATTGCCAGACCGCCTCATCGGGTTTTCTAGCTCCTCTAATATCTGTGCATGCTCTATACGTTGGTTTTGAGAATTTCTCCTGGCCCCCAGGGTTCATTCATCCGGGGGGCATGGCCTTGGAACACGGAAATAAGTTCTAGTCTCTTGTAATTGTTCAGAAGTTCAAAGTTATCTATTTAAAATCAACTCTCATATCTCTCCCCTCGTGGTGGCAAGTGTTTCACAGTCAATACCAATGCTTCGAAGTTGGCTCAAGGGATCCACTCGGTTGGTATTTTCATTTGTTAGCACACCATTCCCCTTCCTGTTGTTCTCTAGTCCTGAAACTTTTGACTTTCCCTCCATGTGTTCCTGCTGCACCGCGGATCTCGCTATCGCATCTATGAAGTCATTTAGGTGAAGAATACGATTTTCAAACTTGGCGGAAAAGAATGTCTCTAGGAATACCATGTCTCTCTCCAAGTTGAATACAAATCTATTAAATAATAGCAAGCTCTGATGCACTCTCTAATTAAGAGTCAAAGTTGTATATTTATCATAAACTAGTAAATGGGCTTTCAACTAAGAGTACTCCGTAGTGTGGGAGGACAAGACGAAGCCAGTAACGTAAAGTAAAATAAACAATATACACAAGCAAGAAATCCCAAGAAAGGGATCGAGAAAGGTATATGGTTCGATGGGTAGCTAGGTCAGTCATTGAAGAAGGTGTTAAGGACAAATTAAATCACGTAACCAATAGATCACATGGCTCCTTGTACTTAATTCTCATATTAGACGCAATCTATTTAAGCAAGTACCTTCTATAATAAGTCATACTTTAGACCATAATGACAAATATGTAGATGATTCCAATACGATGTTGAGTGTAAAGGCACACTACAGAACTGTTAAACGCCATCAAAGACTCTTACTTTCCCATGCCTAGAACGTGCTTCGAGTCATTTCCAGTCTTCTATGACGCAACATTATCGCTCTCTTGTTCGATGGCAGCAATTACAGTAGTTACGGAAGAGTATGTATTGAAGTTAATCCCGTAGTGTTGGCAATCTGTTCAATCTGACCCTGGTCACTGGCCATTGGAACTTTTCGACAACATCGAACACTGTGCCTACCCCGAAATAACAGCGCTATGGCATCAAGTAGTAACACGAAGGAGGTGGAGCTGTCTAAGAGTAGTCTCTATCACTTGAGCCAACTCACTGTCCAGCCAACTCGACCTCACAGACGTCCATCTTTATGGAGCACTTTGTATCCCTTGAGCCGATCCACTGTCCAACCAAGTCCACTCCAAAAACGTTCGTCGTTACTTATAGACACAAGGCTAAGCTTCAACCTTGTAATCTTTGACAAAGGAGTCAGATCCTAAATTGACAATACACTAGTATGTGCGAGAATCAATCGAGCGATTTAGGTCCAGTGGTAGTGAGGCTTTTCGCACCCTGGGACCATCCGCACTTCCTCAAAAACAGAATAGATCATCTATATAGACTACCGTCTTTATATACAACATGAACAGAATGCTGACTTTTCAAATAGTACCAGGGCATTACCTCCGCCTAGACCCAAGATGTTCCAGAGTTTGGAAAACTCCCTCAGTAGCTCAAAAACATGGTATGGAAGCATCATGTGCCCCCGCGTCGAATTTGCTGCATCAGGTACTCAAGGATAGCAAATGGGTCTACTGTTCAGGGCTGCCCCTCCCTACGGCTTACTGTCTGAACAGCGATTACCAAAAGGATGCATACGCAGAGCGTTACTCCAAACTCAAATCACACGATGTTCCGGCGTCTTGATCTCTAAATTGACAATAAACACTTCAGAATATCAAAGTATCAGATAATTGAATTATAGGAAAGAATTACTTAATCATCAATTTGGTATGTTCGCATCTTATAAAACTAGTTTCCTCTTCAAAAAAGTCTGGAAACGGGGTCCCAAGAATCGAGTCCCTTGACAGAGTGTGTCTCCACCACTAGCGCGAGCAATTGGAAAAGTCCAACAATCTGGACTGGCAAATGATGAATGTAGATATTGATTCGATTAAGATGGCAATGGTAAGATGAAGCCCATTACTTGATAGAGCTTATATAAGTTCGCAAGAATATAAAACTAAAATGCAAATGATAAAATTGCCACAAAGTATGAAGGAAAAGTACAGGACTGAAGTGAAACTAAGGTTTCGCTTACGCCTTCACAAGCGTCTCGCTAACACTGGTATCTGTACTGGCAGAGACCATCAGAAAAAGTGCAAAAAAGATGAACTGAGCTTGGCTCAGGATCATGAACTCATGAGAATACTCTCTGACGGGGCTGATATATTTATTAGTTTCAAGTCATAATATATTATACGGTGGTAATAACTTACAGTCGAACCCCGATCTCCCGCGCATTGTCTGGAATGACAAGCGGAAATCATGACCGTTAGACCATCAAAGATACTTGGTAGGTGGATGTCCACATTACCCTGATTTGTTGGGTAAATTTGCATAATTTACTACAAACGCTTGCCTCTTTAACGACGGCCATGTCCGACAAACTTGATGCCTGAACCTTAGATCCTCGCTACTGACGCTAGGTATCTTGGTTTCCATGCAGGAAGGCAGTGTTTTAAGGCAAGGGCGACAGATCCGCCTTCTTTCAACCGTTCCCAGACCGCCAGTTGATCTGCTGATACCCAAACCAAACTATCTGTGTTTCGTAGACACGAATCGTTGAATTTATTCTGTACTGTTGTATAAGACCGAAATCACTTTCAGTACGGTAATGGCTTAATCGCCTGTAAAGCCGGATGTACATCTGCTTCCCCGAAGCCTCCTGTGCAACACCGATATCACGAACCCATGCACCGGGACTTCCCCGCTTCCCAAACATTACTACTAACTTTAAATCTGGGGCAGTTCCTACCCGGAAACAACCCACATAGCCTGACAGTCGGGCGAACATGTGTATCACCAGGGCTGCCTGTCTTTCTGTCACTAGCTTCAAATCCTTCCATTTCCATGCACCCATCCATCTATCCGGACAAGGAAATCCCAATTGCCCATGTCAGTCAGATATCGGATTCGAGGCAATTTCGCTGGCCCTTGATCAATTGGCGTAACACACGCCACGCCCTAGTACTGCTACTGCCCTCTACGAATAATTCTTATCTTCTTTGAGACTACAAAATAAATAGCCATTACAAAAACGGGTTTTGTTGCAATGGGATGGATGTTGTGCTACGAAAACAAGGCAAACCAGTAGGGGAACTTCCGACTGACCTCATTTTTCATTGAGAAAGGTAGAGATTAATCAATTGTCCCTCGCCCTTCATGCGATGCTTCCCGACAAGGAGTGTGGCTCTTGTTCGCCCTCGTCGCCCTGTTATTCCACGTCTCTATACTCCAGCGAGTATAAAAGTCATCCGAGGGTTGTCAATTCCGAGTTCTACGACCCAGTCAGATCCCGAGAAGTCTCACTCTAAAAATTGGAATCGATTTAGAATCATATCAATCTTTACCTGTTGGCAGAAAGTCTATTATCTATCACCACTCAAACGGTTTAATAAAGCATGAACACACTTGCTCGTTACTCACAACATCTGGGAACACCTCAACTACCCCTGCTACTACCTCCTCCACTACACTCTGGCAGAACTAGAATTCATCTCTTGGCTTTCAGCGCTACAACTATCCCCTCACCCCAATCTAAACGGAACACCCCAGCTCCCTCCCGTTCACGCAAATCACTATAACCTTTTCACCTCACCTCGCCTCGCTACCAACGCACCCTCGCCACACCCACTCACTACCTACAGTATCAAAGACACCCGCCTTCCCCACACCATCACCGCACCACATTTCTCACCAACACCAACCCACACTGAATCCCCTCCCCCACAACTCCCTCCCCTCCACACCATCCCACCACCCCCCGCAATGCCCACCTCATCATCCTCCCAAAGCGCGCACAACGGTTCTTCCACCTCGCACCATTCCCACACCAAGACCCCAGAACCCAAATCACATGGGAAAAGTAGTAGCAGTAAAAGCAAGAGCAGCAAGACATTGGAAACTTATATCCATGATGGCGAAAGAGATCACCGCTCATATGCCGTGAGCGAGTATGATCCGTTGCAGGCCGAGGCGAGGAGGAGGCGGGAGGAGAGGGTTAGGGATGTTGTAGGGAAGCGGTATTGAATTGAAGGTAAGGTGCCGGAATATACGCTCATCAGAAGACCAACTGGGCTGATCAGCCGCGTTTTCTTTGCTTCGCTTTGCCTTACTCTGCTAGAGGCCAGTTTGGGGATAGTACAAAGTATAGGGATTGTAAGACTTTTTGTTTTAGTGCGGTAAATAGCGGATGGATATATGGGAAGTGGAATGAATTAATTGGACAAGGATCTGTGGTATTGTTTGTGTACAGTACAATGATAAGTGGAGATCTATATGCGCCTGGAAATGCTGCAATTTGCACCGCTGATATGATACAGTATGCAAAACAGGTATTACTTACCAACATCTTAGCTCATCTTCACCCTTTATACCCTAGTTGTTCTCATTTCCCTTCTCATTTTCGACATTGCCTTGATATATTTGAGTGGAACCGTCTAACTTTTATTTTCATCTTCACCCGTCTCATCCTCTTCTACCGCCTCATTAGAGTTTTCTTTCCGCGTGTCCATTTTCATCAAATGGTACTGTTTCCATTCAGCGCGACTGATTCTCCGAGGACTCTTCACAAGCATATCCTCGCCCTTTGAGGATTTCGGGAATGCTATAACATTTTTGACACTGTCTGTGCCCCGCATGACGGCGATGAGGCGATCGAAACCGATTGCGAGGCCGGCGTGCGGTGGACAGCCTGCGCTGAGAGCTTTGAGGAGATGCGAGAAGTCTTTTATACGTAGTGGTTTCATCTGAAAATGCCATTAGCACAAATACAACAAATCAAATGTGACACGTCTTGGGGAATGAGGAATTTCTACCTTCAGAACCTCCTGCATAACAAACAGCTGCATCTTTGCACTATGGATCCTACGACTCCCACCACCCAGCTCCACTCCATTCACAACCAAATCATAATGATCCGCCTTCGCCATCAACGGATCCGTTCGTAGCAAATCAACATCCGCAGCCGTCTTCGGCGCCGTGAAGGGATGATGTGTGGCTGAGAAGCCGGCTGCACCGCCTTGGCCAGGATCGATACCATCCTCGAGAGTGAACATGGGAAAATTGGTCACCCAGAGATAGTGGTGGTATATATCAGGTTCTAGAAGTCCATGTGCGAGTGCGGCTTTGTAGATAGCGATGCGGAGTCTGCCTAAGGCTGTGGAACCGCCCGAATGCGGTAGGTTCTCACGCGCTTGAATGAGAATCAAGTCGCCGTCGTCGAAGTTTGTCTCGTTTTTATGAGTTTCTTTATCGTGAAATGCTTGCTGGGGAAGCTTTGAATAAAGCGCCTTTAGCTTCTCGGCGCCTTCGAAGCCGAAGATTTGAAGACCTTCCAGTGGTCTTCGTGAATCAAATACTGCAACCCCAGGACCGCCGTCGACGTTCTTGCTGAAGACCTCACCAACAGGAGTGGAGAAGAACATAGCCACAAATTTTTGTATCCTCTGAGGATGACCATTCAATCTGATTTTGCATGCCTCAAAGATTGGGTTTTCAAATTGTGTAAGCATCTTTCCAAGTTGACTAGGGACGATGTGATCAATCCGTTGAATCTGGGAATATTAGTAATTGCATTTATGAACAGGATATTTAACCCACCAGGCCCGGAATTCTCAAATCAGGCTTATCCGACCCATGGTAAGACATAGCTTCATCATACGTGATTCGATGGAAGGGAGTCTTAAAAAGTGGCTGAAGAGGAGTGTC
Source organism: Lachnellula hyalina (assembly GCF_007821495.1). Lineage (NCBI taxonomy): Eukaryota > Fungi > Ascomycota > Leotiomycetes > Helotiales > Lachnaceae > Lachnellula > Lachnellula hyalina. The sequence goes on along the minus strand of NW_022157140.1, from coordinate 229,110 downwards.
CGGCGCAGCAAACTTCTTATAGAGAGCCCTGATGAGTTTTTCAACCCGTGCCATAACAACTTCGCCGTCTGCCCATGCTATCTCAAGATCGATCTAATAGAAGCTCAGCATTGAACACATCACCGCATGAAGTTAATTACCTGCGTAAACTCAGGTTGTCTGTCAGCGCGAAGGTCCTCATCTCTAAAACATTTCGCAATTTGCATATATTTATGGATGCCACTAGCCATCAACATCTGTTTATACTGCTGGGGACTTTGGGGCAAGGCATATGCAAAGCCAGGTTTTCGCGTAGGAACAAGAAACTCCCTTGCACCTTCGGGGGTAGATTTGAATAGAATCGGAGTTTCTATCTCATGAAAATCCCTCAACTCCTCCCGGACACAAGCCGCAACATTTGACCTGAACAGTAGTGCGTTCTGGAGCTTGGTTTGAAAACGAATCTGAAGATGCCTGTTTTCTGGACGGTAGATATGCTCTGGACTGTAAGGTACAGTCTTGTCGAAGGTGTTTAGACATGTGATTTCGTCGATTTCGATTTCGAGCTCTTCCAAATGGAACCATCCTTCATCAAAGTCCTTTTCTTCCTTTTGTGTGGATGGACTTCTCGGCTTGTGTTTCTTATGTATCATCCCAGTGACACTGATGGCGCTATTGAGTCGTATAGATTGTAACTTCTTCGTCGTCTCCTCGTTCTTAGACACGATCTGGAGAAACTCGAGACCGGCCCCTCTATTTATGTGCGCAAATGTCAAGGCGCCAGATAGCCTTACTATCTTTGTAAGAAATCCGACGGTCGTTACTCGTACTGCCATATAATGGCAAGGTATTCGCTTCTCGAATGGAAAGTTTGGAGGTGGGACATTATCTAGATAAAGGTTAACAAAAGCTCTACAATGTATAGTCAATACACACAGCTTCCCTTGTATTCCTCCCAGAACGACTGCGTCTCCAATGCCGCAGCATCTACCTCTTCTTGCTTCTCTGGCTTTATGCTCAATTTCTCTTCCTCTGTCAGCCTACCACTAACATGGAACCCTCTACTGGGTGGCCATGAAGAGACCAGAGGTATGGCTGCAATCTTCCATGGCGGTGCATATACTGCTGTTCGAGTATTGCGTATTATAATGTGCCTTGCAGCACGCAGAATAATCGACATTGCCCATTCATTGCAAGCATTGACCTCTGAAGCTCGAATAACATGATCTTCAAAAACCGATGGAGCTGTCTGAATTCGGTTAGCGTGGGCTCTAGCGGCAACTGCGGGCGCTCGAACAATATATTTTTCAAAGATCAGTGGCTCCTTCCTTTCCTCTCCATCCTTCCAAGTTTTAAACATGTAAGCCCTCAACCTTCCACAGAAGACTACTCTACCACACGCAAGTTGCTAACACATACTCCTAGATGATGAAAAGCCAGCGTGTATAGCATGATTCAATCCCTCCTACTCGAGCTTTCGGACACTCCCTTCACCGGGCTTAAGGGTCTATCGTAAGGGTAGGTTGGGAGAATGAAATCAGCGTTCGGCACACACTCCTTGTTAATATCGGACGCGATGAAGGCATCTCTGACACTTTAAGCTTGGAAGGCTTCGATATAGAGGGCATGTGCGAAGGGCTGGTCTATTCAATGGCTGCAGGTCCTGCACAAAGGCTTCTCAGATTAGGGAATCGAGGAGCACATAGCACGGAGGGTGTTTGAGTGCTTGGATTCTTCTTTCCTTTTGCTGTGGCGTGTGCTGGAGAGGGCAAGTGGGGGTTTTACGATGCATTGTTTGACAGATAGCGCTTTGGGCAGGGAAAGGATTACCGTACTTGGTCTCGGTGTTGGCTTTTCAATTCACGTTTGGCGTGCATATAAAGGAGTCAACGCAAGTCTGTATCATAATCATAGTTATAAATCTTTATTCTCTTGGTACATGCAATGTCATTAATGCAGTTGGATGGCGCGTTTTGGTCTCCGCTCCGCTGATAGAAATTCATCGTGGCTATTCATTCGCCAATCACCCGGACCCTTACAGTACTGAATGGACCGTGCGATCTAGACAACACCGCCATCATGATCTTGGGCGCCAGCTCATTATTCTTCACGCCCCTCCCCTCACACGTTACAATCATAAATCAATCAGCCTTACTCTTGTACTTCCAGTTTACAAACTTATCCCAAAATGGCTATTTTATGAACACATCTCCCAACTTTACGCGGCCACGTACCCGGTGTATTGGTGAGTACAGGGTTCGTCGTTAATTGTCCGGGGAGCGTCATTTCGACTGCTTAGATTGACCCCAAAGCCACGACGACAAGGAGTCCTCGGCCAAACATTGCCACCACTCGCGACTCTTTATTTGACAACACCTGCGAGCGAAGGAGAGCATCGGAACTCAATACAATCGACTTCGAAACCCCAAGCTTTGTGAAGTCGTCGAGAGTCTGCCACTTCTTCCGGCTGCAGGCAGGGTGTCGCAACCCAGGTCCCGTCGGGTTGAACTGAGATGGCGAGTTCATTCGAGAAGTCAGTGAAGGGGGCGACCAAGATCAAGGTGAGAGAGGCTTTGACTTATGATTCCAAAATATCCTGCCGTTATCCTGCATATACTAAATTATCGTTCCACAGGCCGCCCCGCCAAAATCGAAGTATGGTTCCCTCCGCAAGCCTAGGGAAATAGAAACTGATCATGGTCCCGCATAGATACATCGAGCATATCCTAATAGCGACGCATTCGGGAGAAGCAGGTGTGGCAGAGGTATTCAGGGCTTTATCAAACCGACTACGCGATTCAACATGGACGGTCGTATTCAAGAGCTTGATCACAGTGCACCTGATGATTAGAGAGGGATCGCCGGATGTGACATTGGCATACCTGGCAAGACACAGACAAATGCTGGCTATAAGCAGCTTTTCCGATGGTGCGTATACCATAGCTGGCAGAGAGAGGGAAAGATTCTGCGAAATCCTGCAACCCTCACAGGCAATGTCTAAAGCTGTGCTAACAGAGCATGCAAAGTCCAAACCCAGGGCCGGAATATTCGGCATTATACCAATTACCTGAGCGAAAGAGCAAGAGCATATCGGGATACGAAGTGCGATTTTGTGCGTAGTGCAGAAAGGCGACTGGAAAAGATGAGTGTTGATAAGGGGCTCCTCCGAGAGACAGAGGCTGTTCAACACCAAATCACTTCTTTACTGAAATGTGATGTGAGCAAATATTTATGGGTTTCATGGCACGTACTGATAGCGCTAGGTCTTGGACAATGAGCCGGAGAACGAGATCACAATTACGGTCTTTAGAATGCTGGTATTGGATCTTTTGGCCATGTTCCATGTCATGAACCAAGCCATGATTAATATCCTCGGTATGCACTAGTGAAACACTTATATGGGAATCTTCTAACCAGATTCCAGGACACTTCTTTGAAATGTCAAAACCTGATGCAGAACGGGCCCTGGAAATATACAAAAGCTTCGCAAAACAGACAGACTTTGTGGTTCAATATCTCAGTGTAGCTCGACAATATGAACACCAAACCCGAGTCGAGGTTCCGAAGCTAAAACATGCCCCAGTCAATCTTGGAAAGCAGCTCGAGGACTATCTTGTAGACCCAGATTTTGAGATCAACAGAAGGCAGTACTTGGCAGAGCAAGAGTCAAAGGGCCGAAAGGGTGCGAACGGGACAACTAAACCTTTTCTGACTGCGAAAACTCCAGAATCGAAGGCAGCGACAGGGCGTGCATTCCCAGAGGCCGCCTCCGAGGAACCAGGCGCGAAGCCCCTACCTGCAAAAGGGCCTGACCCTGATTTGATTGACTTCTTTGATTCTATAGAGCAGAATCAACAGCCTATGGCAACTCAGATCGGACAACAGCAGCCTGGTCAGATTCCTCAATTCAACAATGGAGCACCATTGCAAATGCAGCAACCGCAACAGTTCCCTCAAAATGGCTTCGCCCAACCACAAATGGACTTCCAAAATACAAATCAGTTTCCTCCACAACAGCAACCGTTCAGTACCGGATTCGTTCCTCAGCAGCAACAACAAGTTCAGCAACCCCAACAAATGCAGCAGCCTCCACAATTTCAACAACCTCAAATACAGCAGCCACAACAAATTCAACCAAACTTCACAGGGGCAGGCTTCGGGGGCTACACTCCCCAGCCATCTTTCCAGCCTGGGGGTCTATCCTCAATCCCACAAGAGTCAGCTGCATCTTTCCAACCAGGGCAACCTCAAAATCTAGGAGTTATGCAAACAGGACAACAAACCACAAACCCCTTCCGCCAATCAATGTTAATATCCAACCCCACTGGTCTGCCCGGCCCCGCTTTTCCAGCCTCACCCCCCATAACCTCCCCCCTGACCCGGCAATCCACAAACCCTTTCGCCAAAAGCCATACCCCGCCCGGGGGGGGCCAACAACCCTTCTCGCCGCCCCCAGAACAATCATTCCAGCCGCTACCTCAGCAGCAGCCAGCTGCTCCTCTTCAACCCCTCGCTACGGGTACTAACCCCTTCGCTAAGAACATAGCCATGAGTGGTGCGCAACGGCCCCAGACAGCCGGAGGCTTAGTGCCGCAACCTACAGGCAGCACGAACCCGTTCCGCCAGAGTCAGTTTGTCAATACGGCGACGGGCACGGGGTGGCAGCATGGGCAGCAGCCTATAGGTGGGGGTTTGGATACAATAGATACTGTGCCTGTGTTTCCTCGACCGGCACAGCAGCAGGCTTGGCAGTAATGGTGAAGTGAGGTCGTTGAGTGAGGGCATTTTCCTTCTTATCTTGGTTGTTAAATCACCGCATGGCGTTCAGAGAGACAGACAGACGTTGTATGAGGGAAGAAGGCGCATGGATGCAATGCATTGTTCTATTGAAATGAATGCATAATCCCTGCCGTATCGTACATAGGAAGAGATGGCGTGGTGACCTAATTGAGTACCTGAAATTCCATCTATGTGGTTGGTTTTTGAAACGCCTGTCTGTGAACATGCCTAAACTCCTAATAACCAAACAAACGCCTTGCTAAAATCTCAACTCCCTTTTGGATAGAAGGGTGGCATGCTCCTGTCTCCATGCTTTGCTTTTCGGGTCTCTTCATGCTGAGACGTTACCGTGAGGCCAGAATGCGGACGCCGCTAGTACTGGATCCTCAATGTTTCTGTTTCTGGACCTTTTGTGATGTCTCCTTAAAAAACATCATCGATCTCCATTTTATGCCCGATGTTTATTTTTCCCCCAGATGCTTCGGCGGCTGCAGCAGTCCCAATTGATGGGTCCCCCTTTTGGCCTCGATCAGCTACCTCTTCCTCTATGAAAACACCCAACCCCGAGAACGCTTCGAACATAGTCCGAGCGTAATATTCTTGTAGACTGTATCCACCAGCCATATGCCTCGTATCCTTTTTAGCATTGCCCAGCCACTCATTATCATAACTCTCCTGAACAGTAAATCTCGCTGGCGTAATATTTACACCTCCAAACGGATCATAAGGCTTCTCTTCCACGGGCGCAACTTTCTTCTTCAAGCCCCGGATCGTAAGCCCCGAGTTGGCACTTCCATTACTCGCCAATACCTCCTCGGTAATATTCCTCCTGGCTGAAGATTTCTTGAGTATGACTTTCTGCGCCTGCCGTGTAATAGCATTGGCATTCCCATCACTATTCGCCAGCCTCTCTAGCAAATCCCTCTTCCCCTTCTCAACATCCGCCTTCTCCTCCTCCACCTCCCTCGCCATAGCCAACCGCCTCGCCCGCGCGCCCTCCTTCTCCGCCCTCTCCCTCCTCCTCTCCCCCTCAACCTCTTCTTTTCCCACCCTCTTGTTCCCCTCAATCTCCTCACGATACGCATCGCGATACTCCCTCAACCTCTCCTCAGCGCGCGTCTTCTCCGCCGCACTCCCCTCCACCAAATCGAACACCAGAGACTCGACCTCTTCGAGATAGTTATTCCAGTCCAACAGCGTCTCGAACTCATCTTGGCGCCGGTTAAACACCTCGCTGACGCGTTTCCGGATGTCGACTTCGCGCTCCACGTGTAGGTCTGTGAAGAAGGCTTTTCGGAAGCCCTTTTTGCGGAGCGTGCGTCCGCAGTGCGGCACGGGGCAGGAGGAGGGGCCCGAGGTAAAGATGCGGTCCACGCAGGTGGAGCACATTTTGTGGTAGCATTCTGGGTTGATTAGGAATTGGAGCGAGGGGTTGAGGTAGCGGTTGCTTTTGCACACGGGGCAGATGTCGTCGAGGGGGTTGGAGGAGGGGTCGGATACTGATTTGGGGGCGTTGCGGTACATGTTTGTTGTTGGAGGAGGAGAGTAGGGAGAAGAGGGGTTATCATGGGAGGTGAGGTTGAATGTTTGGAGCTTGAAGTTGGGGGGAAGCTCGATCGAGCTCGAGACAACAAGGCTGGAGTGGAGTGGCGCTAGTTTGACAAGGCGGCAAGGCTTTGAAATCGAGACACCACTACCAACATCAACGTAAATTGAAAAACTTTGTGTCAAAATTACAAACATGGCAGACGTCAAAGGTAAGACTGCTTTCAGTTTCCATTACAACATTGAAGTCCTCAAGTTGTAACCCTCTTCTATGTTACTGAATTAACACTCTACAGAACCAACCCCGCAGGAGGAAGCAACAGCAAAGGCAAAAGAAGCAGAAGAGCAGGCAGCATTACCCTACAAATGGACCCAAACAATCGGTGACCTCGACATCACTCTCGAAGTCCCCGGCAACCTCAAAGGTCGAGACCTAAAAGTCGAGATCAAGAAAAAGTCCCTGGTCCTAGGAATCAAAGGCCAAGAACCTATCATCTCCGTACATTCCCCTCCCCCTCCCCCTCTTCTCACCTCCTCCTTCCACCCCACCCCCTTCCAACACAATCCATTCTAACATCTCTCTCTTCCAGGGCGACTTCCCCCACGAAATCCACGTCGACGACTCAACCTGGACTTTAACCTCCTCGCCCTCGGGCACCAAAACCCTCGAACTGCACCTCGACAAAATCAACAAGATGGAATGGTGGGCGCACGTCATCACGTCCGCCCCCAAAATAGACATCACGAAGATCACGCCGGAGAACAGCAAGCTGGGGGACTTGGATGGCGAGACGAGGGGCATGGTCGAGAAGATGATGTATGATCAGCGGCAGAAGGAGATGGGGCAGCCGACGAGTGATGAGCAGAAGAAGGTCGATATGTTAGAGAATTTCAAGAAGCAGCATCCGGAGATGGATTTTAGTAAGGCGAAGATGAATTAGGGTGGGGGTGAGGGAGAGGGGGGTGGAGGTGATGCTAAGTCATTGATGCGAGAGGCTTGGGCAAAAATTGTCTTAGCATGCGGATTCAGAAACAAAGGCTTTGCTCTTAAAACCTTTTCGTCTGAGGCCAAGTTAAATGTATAAATTTTATATCCTCAAATGATTGCTTCAGCTAAGCGCGGCGATGGATATGTAGCTCCCAAGCTCTCCAAAAGGAACGCATAAGATCACAAACTTTTCTTGTCATAAACCACATTTGCTTGCATCTAGCCCCGGCGCTGATGAAAAACATTTTGATCTTGCCCATGTCTCCAGGCTTTTATATTGTACACATCCGTTTCACTTATACACGCCCACCATAATTTTGATAGCACCATTTTCTCACTTTGATGTATTCATCCTCTATCCATTCTCTTCACAGCATCTCTCCCTTTACCGCTGACCAGCAAGACGACGCCCCTGCACCTCACCCAAAGCCTTGCTCCCGCTCAAAAACGCTACCAGGCCCACAACTCCAGCAACAGGCAGCATCGTGAACAAACTCCACTTATAGTAGTACAGGAAGAAGATGCCTTCCATGGACACGATCGAGCCGAAGAACAGGGTGTGCGAGATGGGCGCGGAAGAAGTGGCTGCGCCTAGGTGAGAGAGGTTGGCACCGAGGTATGACCACTATAACACGTATTAGCATAGATTCAGGAGAGGCGCGGAATAGGGAGGACTTACAACTCCAAGAAGTACTGGCACAGTAGCCAAAACAGCGCCTGTGAAGAACAGCGAGATGATCAATGGGCCGCTCTTGGGGTCCGCTTTGAAGATGTGGTTGATCTCAGGCAGCTTTCCGTATCTCAATGGCTTCTCGTAGCTCGGGAGAGGGGTATTGGCGTCGACGCTAACATCGAGGTTGAAGACGTGGCTTCCAAATGGCTTGGAGACGCCAAAGGACCCGAGGAGGAGCGTTGCGCGGAGAGGAGACTTGGAGGTGAGGAGTTGGACGGGGATGTCCTTTTGTGTCTATCCCAACTATTAGCTCTGCGCCGATGTATTGGAGGATGCAGTACGCACAAAATCTACTTTGCCCTTGCCAGACTCCTTCATGGAGAAAGCAAATGTAGTTTCCAGGCCAGTATCTGGGTCTTGGAGGAGTAGGAAAGCTTGGTGTGGTCGTTTGGGCGTGCTGTCTTCTTTGGCTGTTAGGATGATCTTGAGGCTATCGTCTACGCCGACTTTCACATCTTGGGAAAGAGGAACATGGTCGAAAAGTCTATATCAATGGAACTGTCAGCATTGGTCCTAGGAATTGCAAGAACAATTGCTGCTGTCTGCCAATTCATGCGGGGAGTTATAACGTACTTGTCCTTGAATGCTGTTGATCCAGCTTTCTTGGAAGTAACTGAGACGACAGCATCGTCGAAACTCCATGATGAAGCTGCGCTGACCACGTTTGCACCCAGTAGCAGGGCAGAAGGAAGGAATGAGCGTAGGAATTTCATGGTTGGTGATGGTGTTCTGTGATGCGGAAGTTCGTGGAGCTTGAAGCCGCGTATAGTTTTAGGACACCTTTGACCCCAGATTGCCATATTGGTATCTATGTTTCACCATACTTTCAAATCGCTATCGCTTACACCCCCTGTAGAACAACAATAACCCCTATACTAGACGAGCAATATGTTTCGGAACTTTGGCCTCGAGATATATTTGTTTTTTCTTATCGTGAGTTTGTTCGTTTTGTAAACATCTTTCCAAATGACTATATGAGGCTCTACTCAGCTTCAGCTCCAAGAACCTTGGAATCGATTTGCGACTCTTGAGCGCCATATACTCAAATGCATAGAGCTCCCAAATGTATAGTTAGTTGGCTTGTTAATACTTGAAATGTCTTCAGATTGACAAACTCCACGGAACAGAAGCAGAAATAGAAACACTATCAGAAATGCCCCTCGTTGTCACGTGCAGTCCATTATTCCCATCGGCCAACGCCGCTCGGAAATCGACGAGTTTTCTCTTCCTCTCCCTCCCCTCCAAGCCACCCGCTTGATACGCCGCTACAAAGCTCTACTAAGCTATCAAGCGTATCGACTCTCCGGCCGGAAGTCAGAGCTATCAAGATATCGGTAGGCGCCGTTTGGATGTGACAAAGCGTATAAAGAGGCAACTTTGCCCCCCTCCCTCCATTTGACAATTGCTTAAACCCCACATTGCCTGCTAAACAGCCCAACTCTCACAATGGCAATCAAAACCCTCCAAATTCAACCCCTAAGCGTCCCTTCCACCTCTGCCGTCGACTTTGGCGCCCAAATCGACAATGTAGATCTCGAAAATTTGTCAACCGCCGACTTCGAGACTATCCGCAACGCCCTCTACACCTCGCACGTTCTAGTCCTGAAGAACCAAGCCGGCGTCTCCCCAAAAGCACAATATGAGCTCACCAAGCGCTTTGATCCAGCGGCAGAGAGCTACGGGCATGGAAAGACCCTTGATGCAAAGAGATCTGTGCTGCACCCTGACCTCAAGACAATCCCAAAACAAACACAAGTTCAAGTCATTGGAAATGGGTTTTACGACGAGTATGAAGGGTTGAAGAATTTCACTCTCAAGCATCCTCATCACAAGGTTTTCCACAAGGATGCTGTTCCAGAAGAGGATGATCTTGATTACACCCGTTTCTATCGCTGGCACATCGACGCTGCGCTTTACGCCCTCAACCCACCAAAGGTTACGTCTCTTATGGCTGTAAAGGTGCCAGCAGGCCGAAGGCAGACTCTCCGCTACGATGATGGTTCAGGGGAGGAGCTAGATGTGCCCCTTGGTACTACGGCTTTTGTCTCGGGTCAGAACATGTACAATCTCTTGAGCGAGGAAGATAAGAAGTTCGTTCGTGAAGCGAAGGTTGAATATGCTCCTCATCCATATGTGGTATGTAAAGTCTCAAGCACTCCAGGCCCAAATTGAATTTTCCATGCTGACTGAACTTGCAGTGGATGTCCCCTGCCAAGAGCCGTAGCGATGGTCTAGGGATGATAACTGATGACCTAGAGCTCCCAGCCTCCGAATTACCACCTATCAACGAGAAAGACATCAAGATACTCCCAATGTGCTGGAAGAACCCTGTTACTGGTAATCTTGCAGTGCAGATTCATCCCAGCGCTATCAAGGCTATCCATCTCCCTAGTGGTGAGGTGATGACGGATTTGAAAGAAGTGAGGGAGCTGGTCCACCGATTGCAACGCCCTGCTATTTCCCCTCAATATGTCTATGGACATGACTGGGAGGAGGGAGATTTGGTGCTCTTCAACAATCAAGGCGTACTTCACAGCGTCGTCGGTGCATTCAGCCCCGAGGAGAAGAGATTGTTCAGACAGTGCAATATGGCTTCTTCAGAGGGCGTCATGGGACCAGATGGAAAGCTCTACTAAACCTTCCAAAGTTGATGTTACCTAAGATGTATGCGGATGATGGATGGTTGCATGTATTGGTTTTATCTCGGCGGTCTTTCTTTGGGAACGAACTCGGCGTTTTGGACGCATCTAAGCCTCTCAGAGGGACTCGGCGTTTGAACGTAACAAAGCGTATACCCCTTTGGCTTTTGTTACAGGTTAGAAATAGAAATAGAATTTGATGATCATAATTTGTCTTTGCAGATGACTTGAACTCATGATTTTAAGCCATCCGAGCCACTCTTATCTCTTTATCCTTTTTTTCCGACGACGAAGTACCTCTGTCAAGCCGTGATTGGTGGCGCACTTGCTGAGAGAGATACTGTATGGTGTTCTTCTTTTCGGGGTCCCTTTTGAAACTGGCCAGCGGTGTACTTCATGTGGTTATAAGTAGCGGCTAACTTGGAAGGTTCGTCGCATGCTACCTAAGACTTGAGATCCCGGGCGCGACTTCCTTCTGGGTGGTCTAGCTTGCTGTTTAACATGCATACCTTATATAGCCGCCGAGCCCCAAAATAGCCACCACATATGCATATCCCTAACCGTCGATCACCAATTCCTGATTCTTTGCGCCAATCAACCGATAGTTTCCCTGCTATCAATCTTTTACAGAATGATAACTAGCCCTAGCAACTGACCAGGAGCTTTATTAGGAAGCTGGTAAGGGGGAAATCTCACCAGCCGGCTGCAGCGTCGTACTTGTGTAACCAATATATGCTGGGACGCGATCCTTCAAGGCAGCCCTTATAGTACTGTCGTATATACCTAGGTACCTATCAGTGCTATGTAAAAAGGCGGCCTTGCGCCCACAGGTCGAAAGCGGAGCCTTCCTTTAACTCATATTTTTTGCGACCGTCATGAAGCATATTTAGAGTTTCAAGTATCGCTTTGCATCTATATTTTGCCTCTAATACATCTAAACCTATACACTTGTTCCTGGAACCGATACAGGAGCGAACCTTGGTCTTGTAGCTACAGGCATTATGGATGGCTCTCGTCAGGATCAAGGCATCGGTGGCGTGGTCAGCCCAGTGTCTACGGTAGCTTTAGGAAGAAATTCAAATGTTTCTGTTGCATTAAGGGATCTTAACGAGACGTCGCTCCTTCTTTGTCAGACGAGTCAAGCATCGGGATCCGCGATAGATGGAGATAATACATTCATGGTTGTGGAATTAGCAAGTAAGATTACCCTATCATCTATGTATAGATATTGGGAGGGACATGCGTGATATGGCTAACATATCAAAGAGCTCTGCGGTCCAGGCGGACAATGTCCAGAGGCATTTACATCTAGCGCTCCAAATGTTGTCAATAGGGTGAGCTTCCTTATCAACGGAACAGATTCAAGCGGCTACAAGAACTTCTTCTTCTGTCTCACCACCTCCGAAAATAATATCTGTGGGGTTTACAGCGAGGTTTTTAACATTGCCGGCCCAGGGGAAAGTAGCGTCCCCAGCGTGGCTTCCTTTTCTCCACTTCAAACACCCATCACTCTCCAAACTCCAGGGTCAGGCATTTCAATCTCCTTGGAACCAACAACTTCTACCCCAGCAACTACTACACCATCAAAGACAATAACAAAATCAAGCCCATCCTCCCCTTCCCCGACCTCCGCATCAATATCATCAGATACAACTTCTACATCATCAACAACTCCAACAGCGACCAGCCCCATACACTCAACTACACCAACTCCAACTCCATCTTCCAGTATCAGCCAAGGAACCAAGATCGGAGTCGGTGTTGGCGTGCCACTTGCAGTTCTGGTACTTCTAACTATTAGTTACTTCTACTGGAGGCATAGGAAAGGGGTTCAAAATAAGAAAGCAAATCTGAGGGCGGAAAGTGGCCAACATACTTTATATCTGGATGGAAAGCAGGAATTGCCAGTCAACGAGCTGCGTAGATATGAGATGGAAGGATCGAATTTAAACCACGAGTTACCTGCACCTGCCAATCAACAGATTAGATCTGAGCTGGAAGATACGACGATTAGTTGATGGGAATAGGTATGACAACTGCTCCTCATGCGTGGAGTTTAGTGTTGATATAATAGCTTACTGCTCTTGACTTACCTGTACTCGTTCTCGTTCTAGCTCGAGACTGAGGTGACAGGGACGGGGTCCGGGATCATCTGCAGAATGACATCGGCGGGGTTCGCTTACTTAGAATAGGGACTCGCTTAAAACAGGGAGACACCCTTGCCCCAACTGCAATTTCCTTGGTCGACACTACCTTGGCATTAAGATGCAGTACCTTGGATAAGGTAATTAGATTAGAAAGTCTTCCAACTCCTTTCATTCATCATCTAATCTTCATAAACTCTTCTCTTGATCATGTTATAGACACAATCAGCGGAATCCATCCTCACGATGGATCCAGATCAACCAGTCCCCTCGTCGGAACCTCCCCCTCCGTCCTCGACAACGGAGAACCCAGTCGTAGCAATTGGGAGGAAGGTCAAGTCGGCTTTGAGTACGCAACAACAACCAAGTATTCGCATATTACGCGCATCTTCGTCCACGCGAGAATCACGTCCATCCCCCTTATCTAGTGGGGTCGCAGAGAAACCTTTGCCCGAGCTGCCACAATCGAATGAAAACGCGTCTACCAATCGCTTTTCCAACGCGGCAAATCGTGCCAGCGCGGCAGTCCGATCAGTGTTCAATCGTGGAGAAGATGTCACCGATGATGGGATTGAGAAGAACGAATACGACACCGACACGGTTGACTTGATGGATGTTGTAGGCATGTCTCGCCCGTCCAGTACTGAAGCCAACAGGCTGACTCTCTCCAGACCCAGAAGTATCTACACTTTCTACCCTTACCAATGTCCAGAACTCACTTTTCGTACCTTCCCTCGGAAAAATCATCAATCGTCGGGCTACATACAAAGTTTCCGAGGAACCTAGTGACGTACGCTTGATTGACAAACTCAAAGCTTCGTTAAAGCGCTTGAAACTTGCTGTGAAGGAGGAGAAAGGAGAAACCTCACCGCTAAGCAATGCACAATACGCTGTCTTGCCAGATGGAGAAACACTCCAGGGCTGGACAAAGGAGAACAAGGAAGAGCTAGATGACATTGTTAGACATATGCTTCATTCTCGACGAGCACGATTCAAGCGGTCTATGAAGGGTTTTTGGCAGTATATACACCGACGTGAGTTTATCCTCTGCTTATGTACCCATCTAGGAGGTCTGTTAATGATATTTGGCAGCTCTTGGATTGTTTGTAACGGTTTATGCGACTTTAATCACACTCTTCGGCGCGGCTTGGGTACTTTTCCTCATCGGCTGGATTTCGATAGGTTCCAAGCGATCCTATGTTATCAATATCGTCGATAATGTCCTCGTTGCCCTCTTCGCCATTATTGGTGATGGTCTTGCCCCTTTTCGTGCAGTTGACACCTACCACATGATATACATAGCGCATTACCACCGCAAGACTTGGAAGAGGAGAGACCAACTTGGTCTTCCAGAATTAGTAGATCATAATGATCTGCCTGAACAGCGAGAGGGAGAAGCTGAGCCAGCCGGAGTTGACCTCGAAAGTTTAATTGCTCGAAAGATGCCTCGCGGCCTCGCCCGGAGAATTGCTCCTAAGATCCTAAACAAGCTTGCTCAGAGAATGATCGCTCGTAACGAGTCTCCACACCCATCACAAGAATACTCCGTCTTGAGTGAAGAAGAGTTAGCTAAGCTCGAATATCACGAGAGGAAATTCTCAAAAAGCCACACTTTCTACAAACCGCACGAGACAGAAACACACTTCGCCTTCCCACTGAAGCTCCTCATAGCCGTCGTCGTCTTACTCGATTGCCATTCTGCGCTGCAGATTACTCTTGGCGCATGCACATGGGGCATCTCCTACCATACAAGACCTTTTGCCCTTACTACCGTGGTACTGTGCTTTAGTATCACCTGCAATATCATGGGTGGCGTGCTCATCTCTATAGGTGACAAAAGAACACGCAAGAAGGATGTTATTGAGCGAATGATGCGTGAAGAGCTTACTTTAGAAGCCAAAGAGCAGATGGAAACACGGTGGATGAAAGAAGCAGAAGAACGAGGAGAGGTTGATCCTGCCGTAAGGAAGAGATTGAAGGAGGAGAAAGAAGAGGCAGAGAACGAGGAAATCAAAAATTCTTGGAAGGTTGTCCCGTCGCTGCCGAAGACGTTGCTGGGGAAGGGTGTGGATCACAGACAACCATCGTTGCCGCAAAAGGACAGGTCTAGTTTGAGCGTTGATTCTACGACTGCTAAGTCTTCTACAACGAGGAAGCCTCCCCCCAAAGGAAGTACAGGGTTACCATCTCTGCAGGAAGATCCGGCGCAGGTGTCACGTCCAAAACCAACAGCGAGAAGTGGTGAGGAACCAGCAGACGAAGGGATAGGACCAAAGGTTATGAGATTCATCAGGAGAGCTGACATGGATAAGAGTTGAATTATCACATCCTTGAATTGAAATAGCTTCACTCGGTATTCTAGATCTCCAGGTGACGAAGTTTACTGCATCTGGAATATTAATCATTTATTATTCGGTTTTATTCAACTATTCTATTCCATCAAAACATCAACATCTATTCTTACCATTACATTTCTCTCCCAATCATCGAGCTTCATCTTCAAGAATCCGCCGGATCACCTCCTCATTCGCAGCCGCTTCACTCTCCGCAGTCAGCTGCGCAACGAGAATCTCGGTTGCAGTGAGATTCGGATCTCGGGGTCGGGATCTAGATCTACGTCTAGGTCTAGGTCTTGGCCGACGTCCTGCATCGATCATAGACTGTTCGAGTGCTCGTCTCAGCGCTTCATCTTCCGCGTCTTGTAGGCTTGCGGCAATTGCTGCATCGATGTCGGAAGAGTCGTTGCTGTCGGAAGAGTCGTTGCTGTCGGAAGAGTCTTGGTCGAGAGGAGGTCTGGAACGCGGGTCGTGTTGAGGGCCGCGGGGTGGTACTGGATGGGAACCCCAGGAAGGGTAGCGGGGTGATGTGGAGTCTGGCTGGTGATCTGGCTGAGGGCCTTGGTGGGCCGCCTCTATATCTTGGTTCGTCGCCCCGATCATGTATACTAGGCCGGCGGGGTGGAAGACCGGCAGGTGGTCTACCCAAGGGTTGGGGTGGCCCGTACATACCATCTTCATGTCTTGGTTCGTCTCCCCTTCCTGGGTACCCGTCCCACCCATCCACATTCGGCGGGCTCTGTGGTTGATATCGAGGTCGATGCCGCGTGATCCCGCCCGGGACGCCTGGGCCTTGCAGCATCCCCCATTTACCAAGCTGCTCATCCGTGGGTCTCCAGTTGACAGCAGCTCGGACCTCATGGATTACCGAATCATGAATCCCATAATCCATCGTATCCCACGGCACCTGGTCCTGGAACGCTTGTCCCAGCGCCAGCATAGCATCCGCCCACGCCGGACCATGCCCCGTATCCCCAATCCCGCCTTGGGCGGCAGCAGACGTCGACTTACAGCGCTGGCTCTGGCACGTATAAGAGCTGAAGAATGCATGCGTCATCTCGTGCAACAACGTCGTTATGTACAATTGCTCGATAGTCATCCCTCTCGCGTGATCTTCACTTCGCAGACTCAAGTACCGGTTGATATCTAATCTCCCGATCCAGACGCCGTTTTCGTAACGCCCCGACGACATGCCCCGGACCATGGGACTCAGATGGTGCTCTGGATTAGGCGATGGGATTCCGTCGTTTAGGAACAGGTGGTCGCGCAGTATACTCAGACCCCCACCGAAAAACAGCGAGTTGAAGATATCGAACCACGCGATTAACAAGCAGACGAGAATATGTTTATCATCACCACAGTTTGGGATAGGAGCGCGTAAGAGGTCTATCTGAGTGCTTCGTAACTTGTTACGCAACTCACCGTCGCTCTGGGCTGCGCTGAGGATTAGTGTTTGCGAGATGTGCTGTTCTTTGAAACGGTTTGTGAGGGATTGACTAGCTAGATCTCGAGAGAGGTTTTGGGGGTCGATCGTTGGGTGGTTTAATACTACTCGGTCTGGTGTGTATGAGGGATGGCGAGGTTGGCGGAAGATTGAGGGTGGGTAGTAAATGCGGGGAATGTGAAGTCCGCCCCAAGGGAACGGCATACTGTACCTACCTATAAGCTAGTTCAACCTTCTACCTGTGAGTTTTTGGAAAGAGAGAAGTTGAAATGATCTGGCGTAGGGCAGATGAAGAGCATTGTATCTATAACTTGGCGTTGTTTCTTTAACCGCTATTATATTATTTCTTTGTTGTTTAGGGAACAGGTGCATTATATAGTATAAAGCACAATTATATCTCAGAAAACAAGTAACCAAGAGATATTGTCTAAATACAAGTACCTTTAACTTTCAGAGAACTTTATAAAGAGATAAAGAGACAATGGATAATAGATATATCACAAAGCCATCCAGTATCCATCCTCACACATACCCCATCTACTATCACGTCACAGCATAATTTAGAAACCAAAGAAAGGCGAGGTTTAGTGAAAAAGGATCTAGTATAGTAATCACAGATCAGCTTTTCTAAGAACGAGAATATAAATAGGAACGTAAGAAGGGAAGACGGTCGCCCGTTGCTTATACTAGCTTGTTGCTATATTCTATGATAAATTCTATGATGAATAAATAAAACACTTGGTGTGTTTTGTGTTATATGATAAGTAGGAGGTGGAATTCAGGGGGGGTGGGTCTCGTGATCTATACACGTGATTACGGTTCTGTGAGAGTACTAGATATGTATTCTGAGGCGTCATTGCAGTTAGGTAGTATGCCGCTAACTCGCCTAAATCCCTAGTATAACATTCATCTATAAAAAGCCATATATAACTCCTAAAACCGCCCTCTCACATCTAATGAACCTTTCTCTACACTCTATGCTCACTTTCTTGAACTCAACATCCAAATACATATAGTATCATATCCACTTCAAATAAACAAACCTAATCATTTCCTAGGATCCTTTCTTCCCTTACCCTCCTACAAGCATTAAATCCACCTACCCACCAACCTGAAAATAAGATAAGACGAGAAGGATATTTCTTCTCAAATATCTACCAGTAGGCAGCTAGCTCAAATATATTCACACGACATTCCCTTTCATTCATTCATTCATTTCATTCCATTTTATAACCTGCTTACATGTGTGAATAAGTACCAAAGCAGTAAATGGCCCGATCAAAGACGGATCCCGAGGACGTGTGAATAAAAAACCTGCAGTTCAAACGGCCCGAATAGATACTGGAGATCCCGGGTAGTATGTATGTATGTATGAATCACTTACTCACGCCCTTATCGATGACGCTGAGATATCGATAGTATCTACCTTGGTTATCAAGAGTTGGATTCGTTGACTCGCTCGCTACTCACTGGAATGTTGAGGGAGTTGGTGAGGTGAGGATATACATGTCTTGGCGGTATATTATGGGATGGGATGGGATGAGTGCAAGGGGAGGGGAGGGACAGAGGCATAGCATGTTAAGTTGCAGCATTCATCACAGGCAAAGATACCAAGTACGAGTATATGAAACGCATCAATCACTTTTGTTTATTCATAAACATTCCCATCACTACATAAACCAAATCACATGCTCATATATACAAATCATGTCACAACTCAAGTCAATAAAAAAATATATTTCCGTTGAAAAATCATTGATCCATTCTATTACGCAAAAGCAATTTAGATCTCATTTCCCCAGCAAAAAGCAAGGAAGTCTAGCAGGTAAGCAACGCAACGCAACGCAACCCAATGCAAATGCAAGTTCTAATCCCTTCAAGAAATCAATTCAGCGATAGACAAACGACAGTACGTCTGGCATTCCAAGCCAAAAAAAAAAAACTCCCCGTGAGATGTGGTGTGCAATTTGTCGAAGAAAATTTGACTACCCCGCCAAGTCCATATATGCATATACAACTCATGCATATACAATCCATCTATACCCATTCATATGCAACAATGCAAAGGCGGAGAAGATCGTGCCTGTTTGTGACTTTGACTGATTGAAATATTGGGATATTCAGACGGTACCGTGGCGGCGGCGGATGCTGATTTTGTCTCCCAGAGGAGGGGCCTGACTTCCGACAAACCAGTTGTTGTCTGGCCGGCGTTCAATGGGCTTGATATCGTAGTTGAGCGCAATGTAAGCGAGGACCAGCTTGAGCTGCTGGGACGCAAAGAACCGTCCAGGACTGTTTAAAATAGTTAGCAAATGTCAGACGTAGGGATGGGGGAGAGGGATAACTTACCAAGCGTGTTTTCCGTGAGAGAAGCCCATAAAGGTTGCACTGGTTGTCACAAGCGGGATGCCTTTTTCCTTTCCAAGCATATTCTCGGGGTGGCTGTCAGATGTTCCGTCCTTGTTAGTAGGCGGCTTGCAGAATCGGAGACCATCGAATTCGGTTGGGTTCGGGTAGTAGTCGGCGTCGTGATGAAGAGGGTATGCGTGGATGCCAATCTTTGTGCGGCAAGGGATGTGGGTTCCGTCGGGCAAGTAGATACCTTTCTTCACGATGACTGTCTTGAGGACTCCCCGGCTGACGAACCCCCATAATCGCATACTCTCTCGGAGAATACTGTCGAGCGTCAACATACGAGAGAGCGCAGCTTTGGTCCATCTGCCATGTTCAGCTTCGAGGTGGGTAGAAACGTCGTCCCGAGCGGTCTGTAGGTACATTGGGGTGAGAGGGGAAGCTGCTAAATCGAAAAGGAGGTTGGCGGAAGTGACGACTGAGGATTGAATGGCTGCGAAGCTAAGTGCAGCGAGGCGTTTGGTAATCATGTCCGAACCTCGTTCAGCCTCGGTTTTCGCGTGATCCAAGGACCATTGGACGTAATTGTTCTCCTTAGGGCTGGCTTCAGAGCATAAGGAGGTTTGTCGTTTCCATATTGGAAGGATAAACTTTGTCATGTTCAGGTATAGTTGGTAGTTGGAGTATGTGACAATTTGGCCGACAATTCGCTTCAAACACTGAGGAAAGAGACTAATACAAGCGGCCAAGAGCACAACCCAACGGTTGAACCTGGATGAATTGTAGAGGTATTCCTCATCGCGACCTAGAACAAATGAATTAGTAAAGATATGTATAGAGGGGTGGGGGAAACTTACAAAGTTCAGAGCCAACCAGTACTCGGTTGGATATGCGGGTGATGATCTCGGACATGACATCGTAAACCACAATCTCGTTCCACTTCTCGGTGTCAACTCCAAATGATTTACGCATGGCGAAATCAAGCTCATCGTTGACGGCTTCCGTAAAACCTCCGAGGCGACGGTTCAGCTCGTTCTTGATGACATCTCCGTGGACTGCATCAGAAATGACCATTGGGTGTAGCATTGTGTGATCGGCTTGGAGGAAGTCTCGGTTGACCTCATTCTGGTCGAGCACCTCGTCGGATTGCTGTATCAGCCATCCCATTTCCGATTGCGGGAGAATGAGTTCCGGGCCGGTGAAGATATTGGGCAGGACAAAAGGGAGACCATTTTTGGAATACTTTTCATAAGCCTCGTCTAAGAGAGTACGAGAGCCACCAAGACTTTGCAAGGTTGCTCGGGCACGCGACAGCCAAGTATAGCGCCCCTCGTGCACGCCGGCCCATGGAATTGTATCAGGAATACCCTGGCGAGAACAGAATCGCAGAAAGGCCAGGCGGACAGAGGAAACTACCAGGAAGATGCAGAAGGAAACAGCTAGAACCTGAGGGGAGAAGTGCATTATAAAGAGTATAATGGCTAGGAGCTTGTCAGGAGGGATTGCAACAGTATGTTGTATTTACGAGATACGAAGCTTATGTAGAGAGGAGAGATGGGTCAAATATCTAGTCCAAGGTTGTAGGCTGAGGAAGTGTCGAAGTGGGTCGGAATCTGTTGAGGTTTGTCAATTGTATCTATGGGGGAAGTAGTCACGAAGCCTTTTTATATTTTACCTTTGGACACTGTTCTGTGAATCGCTCCTTCCTCCTCCTTTCGAGAGGAAACAATACGCGAACAGGAAGTTCTCATCGCATCAGCAATGATATATTCATTTACGATCCGTAAAGTAACTGCTTCTTATATTCATTCCAGACCTGCCCGCAAATTCACTGCGTCGTTGAATTCACCGGCATCTTTCACACCGGTAAGAACGGTCCTTGGAAGGAACATGCTTCGGTCCGACGTGCGCGTAGTATATTTGCTTTCGAATCGTGCAATAGGATCAGCCTATCTTGCATTGCAATCACGTAGAGGAAGATCCGTGACAAACCAACAGTGTTTTCGAAGAGCGTGCGTGTTTGAGCCTCTCTTTGTCTTTGTCTTTGTCTTTCTCGTTGCTCGCTGATGTCTTTATACCGGAAAACAAACCACGTTGTTCTCGAAGAACCAGCTTCTCTTTCAGGCTTCAACATGGACAATGTGATTGTTTACTTCACCTTTGTATGAGAGTAGGATCTAACCCGAGGGACCACACCAGGCAAGTATAAATGGGGGGGGTTTAAAGGCAAGAACAAGATAACAGCGCTACGCGTAAGAATCCCAAACAGAGGAGTGTGTACTTAGGCATCTTAATCACAGTACAGTTCATAAAGCCAAATGTTCAAGAGACATAACACCGAGTACGCTTCGAGACGATGAACAGTCGCGCTTGCAGCCGTTAACAGATTACAGATTACATTATGCTAAAGGAACACGCGTCGCGGTCGTACTATTCATTTGGTAAAAACATTCATTGTCCAACCTGACCGAAGATGGCTTAAGCATCTCTAAACAGAAGAAGATAGATTGGCGGTAGTATAGGACACGGCAAACAGGACGGGGTCTCTTCAGAAGTGAGAACAACAGGAAGTGAGGTGAGGTGAGGTTGTTTATACTAAGATAGTGGTAGTTGCCCTCCTCGCGTGCCGATCTTTATTGTCCCTATCAATTATGTGGAGAAGATCCACCCGATCCATTTTACTTATAAATATAGTATACTACCGAGACTACGTCATATTACCTCAGGGGCAGAGGCGCAGCACGACGCTAGAGACTCGCTTACTACATGGACATGGTCCGTGCTTCTGAGGTTGAGGTTGAGGTTGAGGTTGAGGTTGAGGTTGAGGTTATTCCCAACTTCCAGCTTCTGCACTTCCAGCTTTCCTCTAAATACTTATCCTAGTCAAAAAACCCATATCTTAATAATCTACCTACCGAACTATAATAGAGAGCCGAGTCTAGAATCTTGCGTCATGTAACCTACTCACCTAACGAAACTATAAAGTAATTATTCGTAAACTCCGGTATAAGGTATCATGTAACAGCAGTCGAGTTCCACAACATTCATCTCTGCGATACCGTACCATTCCATAACACCGGGACCTTCCAAGGTTCCATGGAGAGTTACCCAACTTACCCAGGTATTCCATGCATAAACCTACGATGCGGGGTACTACATCGATCCGCTCAAGAGCTTGACAGTCCCGACTCCTGGCACTCTGAGACCATGACGCTATGACGTCCGTCATACTACGTTTAATAAATGGCCCAAGGTATATCTGCAATATTCCTCCCCTTCACGTTTCCACTTCATCGGCTATCCCCGTACCATAATAGTTTAATGATGCCCAGAGATCCTGAGCCGGTCTAGCTAGCACACGGGAGTTTCATCATTGCATTTCCTGAAAGCTGGATGTAGCGATAGAGAGATATTTGTTCGTGTATCTAGGTAGGATATTGTACGTAAGTGGCCATGGTTTCTTCGCAATTGGTAATGGTCGATTGGCTTCTTGTTATACCCTAGAGGAAAGAAACACTCGGTGCGTGCTGGTTTTGGTTTGGGTCTAATTATCTATGGAGGGAGGGGAAGAGAAGGTGCTGTGTGAGAGAGAGAGAGAGGGATCTCGATATAACTTATAACTTGCAGTTTGTTTATTAGGAGTTGGATGGGGTGGGTTTCGAGGGGATCGAGATATATTTAGGTAGGTAGCGTGGTCTGATTTGAGGTTTGATGCCAGTTGGAGTGGGAGAGGCATTGGAAGTATTGCAGGTCATAGGTGCGCCGAATCAAATAGCAGAAAACAGAAGAGAATACAGAAATGCATAAAGGCTCAAGAAAAAACCCGAGATAATCTGATTACCTATTGATTTATACACACGCTATGCTATATTCCCATGCCATCCCAAGCTATCCATCCATGTATTTATTCCCTCCCTCAAACTCCTATAGATCCATGCTTATTAAGGAATACAAAAATCAATCCAGCTCCCCAAATAATCCATCTGGTTGCCCCTCCCCTCCCTAACAAACCTCTTCACAGCCGTCTCAAACTCCTCTAGACTAAGCCGTCCCCAGCCTCCCTTTTCCTCCGCATCCATAGCTACACGCTCACAGAGCCAGTACCTGTAAAGTATTTCTCTGCCTGGACGTTGTCCATAATTTGCGTCTGTGGAGGCGCAGTCGGATGAGGGGGCTGGACGAGAAGGAAGCGATATTGGGAGTGCGTGTGTGGTGGAAGGGGAAGTGGAGCGATTGCGGGGTTGGGCATCGTTGTTGGGGGAGAAGCTGGTGCTGGAAACAGAGTCGGGGCGGAATTGGGGGAGCGTGGGGTCGTGGTATGAAGAAGCGGATGAGGATGGTATTGACCACGTTGAGTCAGGAGAGCCTGAGGGCGTAGCTCGAGGAGATGGGGATGATGTTCGGTCACGCCCCTCGTATTGGGATGCTGGGATTTGGTGGCGTGTAGATTCGATGGGGAGCGTGCTAGGTTCGGGGCTCTCTGGGTCTTGATAGATGTCTCCAGTCAGGAGGGGATTGTGACGCCAACTGTCTGCGGGCTGGGAGGGCTCGATTTCTGGGATTACTTCCAGCTCGGGGGTGCCGTCGCTCTCTTCATCTGGTCCATCCACATAATACCCAGTGTGATTTAGAAGATCGTCAAGTGGTCTTTGTCGCACCTCCTCTACTTCGACTTCGGGAAAGGTTGGCCATGGTTGCCGCGTTTCATGGCGCAGGGGCGTATGACTGCGCTCTGCGTGCTGTTTTTCCTTGGCCTCTTTTTCCTTTTCAAATGCCCAATTAAAGAATTTGGGTTTCGTATACTCGTATCGCCACCGCTCTCGCTGTTCCTTGTTCGCAGCTGCTTCCACAGCTAGATCTTCTTTCTCCTTGAACAATGGGTCTAAAAGCTCATTGAACGCTTGCTGAGTCACTTGATATAAGATCTCCTTGCCAGCATCTCTCTCCGCATCGGGAATACCCATTCCTCCCCACCGCTCAGGAACACTTCTTGATGAAGTCGAAGGATTTGATCTGGTATCAAAATCATCCATGTCTTCTGCAAATCGTACCTTTGACGATGATCGTGAATGCATAGAAGGCCTGGACTGGGATTTTGAACTCTCACCCACCACCTCGTTAGTAGCGAACACATCATCGTGCTCTTTCCAGTCGACTGGTGGCGTCGCACCCTCTTCTTCATCAGTGTAGAACTGCCTACGCTTCCATCGTTCATGTATCGCTTCTTCGGCACGCTCTCTATATACAGCATGTGCAATGACTGTTCGCCGGCTTGAAGGATGAACAGTTGAGACACGAGCTCCTGGTCCATCAATGGCCTCGGCGTCCTGGTCCGTGACGGTAGCATAATTAGGAAGCCAAGAATAATCGTTATCTGCACCAGTAGATATATCGTCCGAGTCGACTGAGGTGTTGTCTTCATCTTCCAAGATATTAATATTGGTGACCAGGGCTGGATGCGCATTCCTGCTCATGTTGGTAGCCGCTGTCACTGCCCTATCGGCACGATCTCGATTCCTTCGCATAGCTCGAACCATGGGATCCAATTCTCCAAGACTTGTGGGCGGATTTCTCATAGTCTCCCAGTATCCACCAGTATCTTCGCCATGGCTGTGTTCTCTGTGAATCTGGTTGTACCGGCTCAATAACATGATGTTTTGCCTGAAGATGTCCTCTCTGTTGCCCCTGTCTTTGCTGTTCTCATTCATGATACCCTGTCCATCACTAATCTCAAGGTCGCCATTTGGCTGTGCGGTTTTACCCTCCCCTGTCCGGTAATCTGGAGCTCTGGGATATCGACCATCTTGTCCAAAAGCACTGCTGAGAGGTTGCCGGCCAGCCACTAGCCGATGTGCATCCGTACAGCTCATTTGCTGTTCTTCCATGCTTTCCAACATATCCCGGTGCATCTGACGGTAGAGAACGTAGTATGAGCGGAACATTCGCAGAAAGTCCTTCCTGTCTACAAAGCCGTCTCCATCGATATCATACCCCTCGAATATCCGACGCCATTTATCTTTCTTCTTTCGGTACGCGATGCCATTTAGGAATTCGGGAAAACCAATTAGATCATCCTTGTTCGTATCGTAGAAGGCGAACATTCGGTCGAATATCAAACTAGGCGATGTGTGTCTGTACCCCCCGGAAGGAACTAAACAGCATTCAAAGGTCTTCCTGTCCATAGCCAGATTGATATCATCAGGATCATCTTTCCAGTCCGTACTCGCCATAAATGTCCACTGTTCCCAATATGCATCCAGCTCTGGCCGTTCGAACCCAGTCTCCCTTGAAAGCTTCGTAGTGATCTCCTTGGGCAGGACCCGCATCACAGAATCTGGATCCCCAGCGTACAACACTGGCTGGATACTCCTAGGCCCAAATGAAGGCCCGGGAACCTTGATCTTGTAGAATATATGAGTCTTCGTGTGCACTCCTTGTGATTCGCATCCCTCGCAGAGATCGTAGTCGGCGCAATTGGCACATCGGTATCTGATGCCCCTGATGGGCACTATGCCACAGCTGTTGCAGGCACATCCCCTATGAACATATGCATTCCGTCTTGTAGCATCCTCGGAGACTCTGAAAAGAAGCTGGACGATGTTCTGGCCGCTACGCTCTGGTTGTTCGTGTTGTTCTGGTACGCGTGTCCACGGATTGTCATTGTCTTCTTGATCATCTACCACAGTATCCCCATCTGTCAAAGTCCGAGGGATCAGTTGTTCTCCTGAATTGTTCTCCGATCCCTCGTCGCCGAACAGATTCGACACATCATCGGTGTTGTTTTCGCTTCGTCCCTCGGTGGCTCTGTCAGTAGGGCCTGCGGTGGTTCGTCTTCGCCGCCGATGCACGGCATTTCTTCGAGACAGTCGCGGACCTGATCGAGATTGTATTTCGGTATCAGACGCAGAGCTGCTGTAGAGATAATATGTGCCGTATGCAGCCGCGAGCGTTGTCAGGGTCAGAATAGTGGCCGTGGATCTGGACAAGCTCGAGGCTGCGTTTAATGAGGCTGACATTGATGCTTCTGGTCTATTTGTCGCAAGGTGAGGTCTACCGGGCCATGTACGAGGGTTTCGCTGCTGTTTCCATGTCTCCAGCTACTGTAGACATGTATGGGAGCATCCAGAGATGGAGCTGTGTTGTTGTGGCATTGTACGGAGTACTGTTGATAGGGTTGTCTTTTCGTAAAGTTGTGCATTGTCAAAATTCGCGAAACTGTGTCAGCCTTCTCATTTTCTTTCCGCCTCAGCGTCTCTCCTCGGCGTTCATCACAACAAGCCGGCTTCAGCTCAACATGTACTATCTGCGATATTCTCGCGTACTAATGGTACTATGAACAATTCGCCGTAGACCGTAATAACGACCAAGTCTTCACGAACAGAACTTTCCCAGCAATGCCTCGAACTACAGTTTACACATCCATAACTTTTCTAAACTCCTTCTCTCCTACCGCAAAGTACTTGAAAATAGGACAGGGCTGAATGGCCCAAGAAAGACTATGGGTCCGGCCAATCCGGATGATCAAAGTCCTCTCACTGTTGGTATCCCTAGGAGAGTCAAACTAGTAGATGAACTGATGCAAAGTTGCTCGGACTTTCCGAGGGAATCCTTCAAGACGAGTTGCTTTGTATGGATTCCAGATTATACTTATAACAATCCTTTTTCAATTCATTTGGCCCTCCTCTTTTAGCCCTCGAATGTCTTTGCCTCTTAAGAGTTGAAAATCCCTGGTACCTAGAATCTGAACCTGCAGTTTACGGGGAAAACAAGATAGTCGATGAAGCTTCGGAAGTTGAGATTATATCATATTCGAATATCTATGTTAAAACTTATGGACAAACATTCATCCCCTCCAGTCTCCCAGTATCCCAGTCTCCCAGTCACCTAGGAATCAAGTCCTGGGCACATCTCAGACGTCTCCTGTGTAACGGCACCATAGGGACTCGGATCCGTCCAGATGTAATTGAAGCTATTCATCAATCAGCACTCACTCTCATGCCTTTCTCACTACTCACGAAGCATCGGGATAAGTAGGCGCATCGTTATCGCCCAACGCCTCCACAATATCCGTCAAAGCATCATGCTCCCAGCAAATCAAGACATTCCCACTTCGAAATTTGTCGTGATCGAAAACAAGTTTGGCTACACAACTAAAGTCGTCGCGCTGGCAGAACGTGTCGACGGTAATACCTAGATCGTCGGCGAGCGGTTGGACGGTCATTAGGGGGCGGTTACGCGATCCATCTAGATGTTGACATTGAGTTAATTTTCCCTCGAGTTTAACAGTAGATGGGACTCCTGTTGGAGAGAAGAATGAAGATGGATAGAACGAATCTTACCGGATTTCGGCCGTTCAGCAATTATGTAGTCGATGTAGTATCCAGATGAAGTCCCAAACACGTTTCTCAGACATTGAGCTCGTTCCAATCCCTGGGGACTGAGTCCATGTTCTTTGTCATCTTCTGGCTTTTCACCGTGGCGGATTAGGTATACTGTGTTCTGTGCTGAGAAGCCTGAGATGGTACTCAGGAGGCTTGCCACCACTAGAAGGATGGACGCGCGCATCTTGCTTCGTTTTCCTATCCTTAAATGCGGGTAAATTTTTTATAACTGGCCATGGTACTGCTCCTTCCTTTATACTTCAAAAATATTCAAATCTGCTTGCTCCCACTGTGTGATTTCGTGCAACTGTAGTATTGCACTACGATCAGTAGGGCGGAACTATCGCCCATCAAGGTTGTAAATGACCTCGAATGATTTTAGCAGGAACACCATGTGGCTTGTAGAATACTACATTGTTAAATCTATTTGGAAGGCCAAGAATGTGTTTCTGTGTAGTAGTTGCAACTTTGGGGTTGACAATTGTAGATCTTTAACAACGCTGGCACCGACATGGAAGGTGGAAGAACGCGTACAACCTATCAATGGCTCGTAGAACTCCCACATTGTACAGCGGATCACAAGGACTATGTCCAGGAAGTACAACACGCCTTTGACGTCTTTGTGGCCATATATCAGTCACACTTGTGACTTGAAGAACGTATATACCTATACCTCTAGTGTGCGCAACATTCAACTCGAGTCAAAAACTCAAAGCCCGAAGTGCCACAAAGAGTACACCTAAGAAGTGGAATAGCTATTCTGGTATTTTCAGACTCGGGCGACATTCGACTAGATGATGAACTCCGACAGTTTGCAACGCAGCAAAACAATCTTACAAAAGCGCAAGATACAGCTAGAAAATCAAAGTTATGTATATCACAGCGCACAGCCCTTCTTATCACGTGAAGTGGGGTGTGCCTGTCACGTGATTGGAATACCCAACACGAATTAGACGCGCGTTGTTTGCTCCAGTTTCCAGTTTATTTTCTGACCTAGAGGCTAGCGACAAGAGTGTTCCAAGGATTTGGATAACTTCACTCCTAGGACTGGTCTGACTCGTGTAGAATGTCATTGTCTCTTTTACTTTCCAATTATTCACGTGCTACCCAAGAGCTTCGTCAGCCCGATCGTTCTCCCCCCCTCCCCCCCTCTCCCCGGCCCACCCTTGATCCTGGGATCGTCCCAAAAGACCGGTTAACGTTTTTCTCTTTGTCAACGATACCCATACTTTTTCTCTACTTTTCAGCCTACAAGTCTCCAGTTTCTTCTTTCACCCGTCTACTCCGTACACGAAGTTCACGGGACACGCAAAAGCAGCCGGTGGTTCCGGCCTCGAGACATCTCGTATTTGACTCTTCAGATCCACAAAACCATGTTGTCCTAACATACGTGTACACGGAAGCTTTATCGCCCAAGTGGGCTTACATTGACCTTTCGATATCCCGTCTTCTGTTTTAATGCCCACTTCAGTCATCCAGCCTGTCAGATTCGTCGATAATACCACAAATCTTGGTATTTCGTATGACGTCCAGAACTTGTGCTATTTCTAGCCCACCGATCTTCGTAAACGTGGAGCAAATATTGCAAAGCTTTCCACGGCAACCGTCATCTGTAAGTTGGACTGTGGTTAGTAAGTGCCTTTAACTCATGGCCTATATGAGGATGTGCCACCCTCTTAATACAATTTCATAATTGTCAAATACAAACATTATTACTTTCGTTAAACACACATTCGCTATAATGAATACCTTTATCACACTCTCGCTAGCTCTTGGAGCCTCTGCTCTTGTTGTGCCAAGATCCTCATGTTCCTTTGAGCTCACTGCAGCCGGTGGCCAGGCGGGGACAATTGGACAGCTCTCTGACGGCCAAAACAGAATTGGTGGTGGCCTTTCGGCCGCTACTTTCACAATCAACAACAGTAGCATTACCGATGCTGCTGGACGTGGTTGCATTTTGACCCGTAAGTCTATTGCTCCATCAGTTCAACTCACTCCTAGCTAACCCTTCTCAGCATCCGTCGGTCAGTTCCAATGTGATGAAAACGCCAGTCCAGCAAACGGATTCTCGATTGAGAGCAATGGCACTCTTGAGTATTCCGGAAGTTCTACGTTTTATGCCTGTGGAGCATCCGACACGGAATGGAATCTGTATACGGCTCCTATCGTTGGTCAGGATACTTGTGTTGAAATCTCATTGACTGCAAGCGGCTGCGGAACGACAACCTCGACTTCCGCGGCCCCAAGCGTTGTCACAGTGTCGAGTGTTGCTACCGTCACTGTCCATGACTGTGCTCTGCCTTCATCAACTGCCGCACTTGCTTCTTCGGCTCCAGCTGTTATTCCTACTTCAGTAGCCACAGTTCCGAGCCCAGCCCCTATTGCCACGTCTAGCTCAGTTGTTGTCCCAGTTGTTGTCAGCTCAGCATCCACAAGCACCATCGTGTCGGTTGCGTCTACTTCAGCCATCACGTCGAGCGAGGTCTCCGTAGCGACCGTTCAAACTCTGCCTCCCGTCAAGGAGTCTTCAACCGTGGTCCAGTCATCAGCTCCGGTCGTCTCTACATCGACTGTTGTGCCTATTGAGAAGACCTCCTCGGTCTTGGTTTCATCCGAGGTCCTCAGTACTGCTACCACATACTCTAGCATCTCCTCCGTCGTACCCACACCAACTACGTCCACCTCAATCGCTGTTACATCCACCACGGCCTCAACGAGCTCCCTCTGGGTGAACACTAGCTCCGCCACCCCTACCACACTCTTGACCTCATCCACCTCATCCACCCCCGCCACAAGCGCAACAACCTCATCATCCTCCTGCGTTGCCACCTCCCTAACCGGCTCCTCCACCTCAGGAAACTACCAATACCCGCACCTAATCCTCCCCATCACATCCACAGCCCCCACCACCGCCCCCGACACATCCTACTTCGGAACCGTCTCCAGCAACACCTCTAGCATCTTCTCCTTCGACATCCCCTCCACCTGGAGCGGCACAACCTGCAATCTCATCTTCCTTCTCCCCCTGCAATCCGAACTCGAGACCTCCTCCTACACATACAGCGGATCCAGCCAAACCATCGACTTCGAGCAGTTGAGCCGCAGTGGCAGCTCGAGCGGTGTAACCACAGAGACGACCTGGGATAATGCCCCAAGTGTGGAGGCAGATCTTGGGAGCTTCGATGTGCAAGAGGGCAGCAGTACGCTTGTTGAGAGCTTTGCGTGTGGGGATTTCGCGGGCGGAAGTGTAGCGTTTGAGATGAAGGCTGTGGGAGATGTGTATTTGAATTTCTTCCAGGATTGGAATCCTAGTCCATTAGGGCTTTATGTTACGCATTGCTAAGCTTTGCAAAGAATGGCATAGGTATGAAAGTATGATCATTGAACAAGGAAAGAAAAAAAGAAAAAACAACATGAATAAACAAAGGGGAAAATGAGCCAGAGGCTGGCCGGATCGGATTAGGATTTTACATTAGGTAGATTTTTAATGCTAATGATGTAATGTCAAATACGATAAAATATCCCAAGATGCGTGCATGTTGATGAGTTTTGTGATCTGTGAAGAATGGCATACGACAATTTCAAATGTTCATTCACCAGATTCGTTGCTAAAATGAATGTCCTACGCTTATTCCTAACAGAAGTTCATACCAGAGGATGATGATCCTCAAACGCCAGTACTCCAGAACCCATGTCCCTAACATAACATAGCATAAGAACCCTAATAATTCAATCACGCTATCATAACACCCCATCACTTCCTGCCCCTAGCAAGCAATTTCTCACCCAACTCCCCCACTGCATCACCCCACCCCATCCCCTCTTCTCCCAGAGCATCGCCACATCTATCCAGTAGAAAGGCCCCCATCTTCGGCTCGTTAAACCTCTCCCCATAGACAACCCTCGCTGCATACGTAACAGCGACTTCGATACCTTCTTCCCCAGCACTAGTTCTCAGCCCTATCTGAATCTCAACTTTTGTAGTTAATGCATTGATCAATAGCGTAGATTTTACGACAATGCTATCATCTGCAGTCTTTTCGATGTCGGTAGGACAATCAACGCGTAGTAGGCGGATATCAGAAGTTACGGCGAGAGTGATGTTCCAGCTGTTGCTAACGGCCGAAAGCAGGGTTTTGACGGCAGTGCGGGATTGTGGAAGCCCGCGGATGTGGTCACGGATGCTTTGGAGAAAGAATTCTTTGGTCGGCGTTAGGGGTTGGGGGTCCAGAGATCTGTTGTTGCCTATGTACCAAAGATCGATCCTAGAGTTTGAGGGCTGCGCTGCTGTACTTTTGGTATGGAAGGGCAGGAAGGAAGCGGCGTCAAAGACAAGCTCGATGTCCTTTTTGTATGTCATCGAGGTTGTAGTGCCGGAGACGCCGGTTATGGTCCAACCGTGCTCTTTTTCGATTGCATCGACTTTGCCTAAGGGATGTTAATTTCAGGAGAAAGAAAAGTGGGAGAAGGGGCCTTACCTTTGAGAGCGCTGATTTCGGTGGAGGTCCAGCCTCTGCATTCTTCCCGGATCTTTTCTGCTTCTCGGATTTCCTCAAGCCAGGCTTGTTTCTTTTCAACACCCGATTCGATCTCGACTTCTTTCCCTTGCAGCTGCTTGCGTAAATCGGCAATAAGGCGCTTCTTCTCTTCAACTTCAGCGTTGATAGAGATAAGTTCTTGACGAGCGTTGCTGAGTTCTTCAGGATCGCAATTGGCGAGCTCTTCCGCAACAGCTTGAAGGTCGGCCTCTTGGGTCTGAAGCACCTCTGCCTTTTTGATCAGCTTTGGGAGAACAGTATCGAGTAAAGCTTGTTGATGGTCCAGCATTTCCTCGTCCTTGATCATGCCCTCCCCAGTCTTAAAAAGACCTTCCTTTAAGGTGCCAAGGAGAGTCATTCTCCAATCATACCACATTCCCTTGCTCAGGAGTCTTGCATGGGTCTTGACATTCTTCAATTGATTATCCATAACAAGTTTCATGTCGGGAGTAGCAGAAATATACTCGCGGAACAAGGGAGGGTTCTCCTCAAAGGTTTCTGTCTCGATTTCGCGCACCGTCTTTCGACCCTCCGAGATGTAGCTTTTGAGCTCATGGCAAGCCTGTATAGTGTTAATATACTACATTCGATCGATATGATAGTACTTACGTGTTGAAACAACTCTAGCATTGGAATGGTTGCAGCTCCAGCCGCCACACAATATTCAAGAACCACAATCTCGTCTTTTTGATCTCGTGAATCAGTGGTAGGTTTCGGTGCGATTGTATGCCTTCGTTTCGTGGTTGTTAATTCCATGAATCGAATGCTTGTCAGGTTCAAGAACTCTTGCAACTGAATGCGATCATCGTCGAAGCTCTCCTCGCCAATCTGAGGATTCTCAACCGGTTCCTTTTCTGCCAATGGTCCAACTTGAGCAGGCGCATCAGCTTCTGCATCTTTGAATCGCCCTTGTGCACGAGGTGTAGTGACTTTGGCTTTAGTCGGCGAAAATGTCGACGGGGTAGTTGTAGCATCTTCGAGGCTTTTCCGAGCTGCACGAGTCATGCGTCCGGTGGTTTCTGCTTTTGAGGGAGGTCCTCGAAGCTTAACATTCTTTACTGGACTGCCCTGGTGGTTCTTTAGACGCTTCACGCCGCCATCGTCTTCGTCCTCATCATCATCGTCCAGTTCGGCAGGTCGCTTGCCGAGAATTCCTTTAGCAGCGCCAACATGCAAGCTCTTACGACCCTTCAATGGATTCTTCTTCTTGGGCGTCAGGCTTTGTATCATCTCCTTAAGATTTAGAGTAGCGTCTTTTTCTTCTTGATCCGCCTCCCGCTCGAGTATACTACGTCCACTCTCGCGATCTTCGTCCTGCTCTCGCTCTCTGTCGATTGCTTCCTCCATGACCTGAAGGTCATCGAAGCGTACTCCACGAGCAACATCAAATTGACCTGGAACAAAAGATTTTGCTTGGTCACCAATTGAAGTTCGTCGATCCAACAGGGCAGCTATTCGAGGGGAGCCAAGCCCTTCACGATCAAGTCCAACACCCGAGGTTCGCCTATGTTGAGGTGTCAAAATAAACTTGGGGGTAGCAACTCCAGTCTTGTCCTCCTTGAATAATCTGCTAGGAGTTGTTGTTTTTCTGCCTTTCACGGATCCCTTGGCAGACTGAGGAGTCGAAGAGGCAGCTTGTATTTCATCCTTAAAAAGTTTTTTGGGAGATGCGGAGCGGATAGTGACGTTTTTGGAAGGGGGGGTTTTGCTCGGTGTGGTTGGACGTACTCTTTGTGGGGTGAGTTGTTTGGATGGGGTTCCCAGCTTTTTGATTGGGGTGCTATCACTACCTAGCTTCGATTTCGGGGTTGTCGAATGTCTTGCTTCTGTGCTGCGGCGAAGTCCTTTCCCGCGAAACCCAGAAAGACTTGGACTACCTGTTTCCGATGCAACAGTATGTATAGGAGCAGCTGCAGGGGCTCTCGGGGAAGGATGAGAATTGGCAATGACTTCAGCCTGGAATGGGGAACTTCCCAGATCGGTCTCCAATTCCATGACCTTCTTAGCGTGGGAGCGGCTTCCGGTGCTTCGTTGGGCCTGCAAAATACCACCAAGAGCCGTTGTCATGTCCATACCCATAGTAGCATCCTGATCTTCGGGTGCAGATTCCCCAATGGATGGCATGATACCACCAATGGCAGCAGTCATGTCCATCGTATCATCGCCCATATTAGAGTCCAAGCTCTCTCGGCTTTTCTTCTTCTGGCCTCGTGGTTGAGCTGCTAAAGAAGCTCTGTTTCGAGTCCGCGGGGGATTTGCTTGCGGCAACACACCGCCAACAACTGAGGTGAACTCCATGGTCATGTCTTCGTCATCAGAAGATCCAATCTTTGCCTGAGCTGGTTGAATACCGCCGACAGCCATTGTCAGATCCATTGTTTCGTCACCATTCGAATCCTCTCCAGCTGACTTTCGACGTGTGCTTTGACGACGATTGGCAGCTACAGATTGGCGACGATTCGTGGGCTTTGGAGCCTCGTTCTGTATGATACTCCCAAACGCTCGAGTGACATCCATTGACATCTCATCTTCATCTGGCTGCTGTGCTGACATGATACCGCCCATAGGTCGGGTCATATCCATCGTCATATCCTCGCCATCTGACTCCTCGTCCTGTTGCTGAGCACCCACCTTGAAGGCTGGGGAGAATGGATTGACATTCTCTTGGTCCTGTTGAGCCTCAAGATTCACTGCAGGTTTCGTCCAAGGAGCGAAGGATGCAACGACATCTTCTCCTTCCAATTCATCTCCATTTTCGTCAAAGTCAATGCCTTGGGTGCCCGCTTGACGGGCAGCCAGTCTTAAGGCTTCATCTAATCGAGAGCTGGAGCCGGCACTTGACGCAGATTTGATCGATGCCATAGACATGTCGGTAGTTTCTCCTCCATCCATACTCATGGCCGTCCCATCTGCATCCACATCAGACTCATCCGAGTTGGAAATAAGCTCATCTTCAACAACTTCATCAACGTCGTCCAATGAGTCCGCGTCACTTAGCGGACTCGATGAGAATGCTTCATCTGGGTTGTTAAAATTCATAGGAGGTATGCCAGAACTTCTGCGACGCTTCTTTTGATGTAGGTCACGTTGATGGGCGGGACTCGCTTTGACTGTATCTTCTTCTTCCACTTGTTCCGGCGGGGTCGATGGCGGTTCCGAAGGGTCTGAACTTGTATGACCCGGTGTCTGTGGGTGTGGCGATTCTCCAGATGCAGATGAAGCTCGCCGAGTCGAACTTGTAGAATTTGAAGAGGTTGTAGAGTCTTGATATTCGACTACGACATCCCATGTATGTAGTGTAGCTTCGGGCGCAAATGATACTCGACGATTCGCGAGAGATTTCCTTCGCGCATCTCGTCGTGACACGACTTCCTTTTCCAGGTCCTTCCTCTCCTTCTCTTCGCGCTCTCTGGCCGCGGTCTGCTGTTCCTCCTCAGTCCGCAAC
The DNA here is from genome assembly GCF_007821495.1 of Lachnellula hyalina. Taxonomy (NCBI): domain Eukaryota; kingdom Fungi; phylum Ascomycota; class Leotiomycetes; order Helotiales; family Lachnaceae; genus Lachnellula; species Lachnellula hyalina. The sequence continues at coordinate 193,807 of NW_022157140.1, read as the reverse complement.
GTCACGCGTGTTTCACTGATAGCAGCACTTTCTCCCACCTGGAAAGGATTCGGTAGGTTATTGGTACCACTGATAGTCGCGCTGGGGCCCACGTCGAAGTCGATCAAGTTGTCCGACTTTTGCGCGGATGGCGGGGTAGCTTTCTTAGGGCTTCCTTTGCGGGTAGATCTATGCGCTGGAATCTCTGGGAGAGGTGGCATCGTAGGCTTCAATATGGATCTAGGAGGAGCATGAGGAATTACAGCAAGAGACTTGAAACGTATTAGTACTTAGAGGCTCCAATGTATAGATGTGCACATACCTTGCGTCTATTGCCGGTTGTATCCTTGAGCGCATCCAATCCACCTGGTCCTATGCTCTTGCTTCTTGATTTCTTCGAGGCCTTCTCAATTGGCACAGCCTTCTTCCCACTCGACAACGCTCCCAGGTCCGCCGTCATATTCTCTTGGTCCATTGCTTTCGAGGAAGAGATATGCGCCAGTGACTTTCGCGATTTCGGTCGCGTCGCAGGGAGGGTGGCTTCATTTCGGGAAGACATAATGGATGAGTAGAGGCCGATGCACCGAATATGGTGTCAGTATTATTGCGGTCAATTGCTCACGGGTTTTGAGACAATGTGGTGGTGAACATAGTATAAAGTAAGGTACATATCAGTCGGATCTTCTCTGGTTGCCCGGTTTTCCTGGCTTTCCGCGTAAACAAAACATTGAAAGCGCGACGGAGGCTAGTCAGATGCGCTAGGCTACATCAACTCTAGATCGTCTTTTGTCGGAAAATCGTATCCCATCACATGATGCAGCCGCACACAAACTAAGCGACTTTTCAAAACCACAAAAACTTCTACCCCAAGAAAAGACAAGCCAACGCCAACTTTACGACTCGACGACCACTCGAATCCGCAAACATGGCCACCGAACTGACTGTGCAATCCGAGCGCGCTTTCCAGAAGCAACCTCATATCTTCGCCAACGCAAAGGTCAAGTCCAAGACCAGCAGAGTTGGAAAGGGAGGCCGAAGATGGTACAAGGACGTTGGACTGGGCTTCAGGACCCCCAAGACTGCCATTGAGGGAAGCTACATTGGTATGTGTAATTTCTCTTCGTAGGGAGGGGTGATGGTTATTTTGCTGGCAGCACTGGGAACGAGTTTGCGCGCAGGAGGGGCTGTTGAACATTATTGGCGAAACGCGCCTTAGCTGGATTGCGACCGAAACTGCCTATTCGCACGAGAACAGAATGCTAATTCTATTCTCCCACAGACAAGAAGTGCCCTTTCACCGGTCTCGTCTCCATCCGTGGTCGTATCTTGACCGGCACCGTCGTTTCCACCAAGATGCACCGAACCCTCATCATCCGCCGAGAATACCTTCACTTCATCCCTAAATACTCCCGTTACGAGAAGCGACACAAGAACCTGGCTGCACACGTTTCCCCTGCTTTCCGTGTTGAGGATGGTGACCAGGTTACTGTTGGACAATGCAGACCATTGAGCAAGACCGTATGTTTACCCAGTCGCGGTGGAGCAGAATTGGATGCTCTGGTGGCTCTGCGGAGATAGTTGATTTTCCGAGCATTACTGACAATTCTCCCAGGTCCGATTTAACGTTCTCCGCGTGCTCCCAAGAACCGGCAAGGCTGTGAAGCAGTTCAGCAAATTCTAAGCGGCTTTCTTTTGGGATTCTAGGTTGCATGGGGTTTGTTTTGCCGATCAGATCATGAGATTGTGAGCATATGGGATTTGCCAAGGGCTAGCATGGCGAAAATGTGCATTAGCTACAGACAGTACTCTGAATGCAACGATCGTCTCTGAATTTGAGTTCGAATGGAGGAGTGAAGAAACGAAGTTGATGCCGTAATACTAACACAAGTTCTGGTACAGGTACAGTTCCTCCCAATGCGACTCGCTCTCAAAAGCTCCACGATACGATGCAATCTGCATTTGTACAACCACCAGCCGTCATGTTTAAAACATTTACGCTTAACGATAATATTGACGTGCGTAATACATTTCAGTCTTAGTGGTTCAGAATCCTTTAGAATAGTGTTGATAGATAGCGACAACCTGAACTCCAAGGTGGATTCTCGAGTCGTCGCTATCTCCAATCTGCCATATGCTACAGCACTTGTTCACATGCCGATTCTTGCACCTTCCGCCCACATTATCAAAATCCACTAGTTCCTTCCCTCTATCCCAAACCCCTCCCTCGATATCTCTCCGTTCTTATTCAACTTCCATTTCACTTCACTTCCTCCATCAATTCAATGTAGATACATCCACTTCCAACTCCACTCCTTAACTCGGATGATCTCCAAGGCAGCCTGCTAATATTATAAGCGCATCTCCAATTACCACTACTTTCCGTTTTTCGCACGTCAGCTTCTCAAGGACCACTCGCACATCCCACGCGACGAAGTCGACTCACCTCTACAAGCTAGTATCAAAACTGCATCTGCCTCCGCAGCCCTGTTCTGTGCCTCTCACCTGACCTTACTCTCGGCGTGACAAAATCTAGTGCCCTACCCATCTACACATTGGAGAATTCAAGGGTTTGAACCTGACGATGCCTCGACACCCTCACCTTCTCCAAACGCTTTCGAGGATGGTCAGCCAAAGCTTCCCGACCTATGCTGCTGTGCGGCACAAGAGCTTCGCTCCTTCGTCTTCCCAAGCACACCAGCATCAAACCTGTACGACAGTAACCTGAGAAAATCCTACCAATCGTCTCACGACCTTCTCAATAACGGAGAGATATTCTGCGACACACTCGTCTCAGCCGCCGTCTTCTACCCACTCTCTTTCATTAAAAGTACGCCGGATAGGAATGAAGGTTTTCGATCATCTATTCTGGACTCTTTCTGCATCTCTTTAGCTGGGAATAGCTAGCTGAAGCCTGTCTCGGAAAGTCGGAACACCAATGAAGAAGGCAAACTGCAATTTGTTTGGAATGAGATGAGATAAGATAGAATCTGGGCGCGGGCCATGTCGCAAAATTCTGGGAGAAAGAAGAGATATAACAGATGCTACATTATGGCAAAAATTTTACGCAAATGTGGAATAAAGTGGCAGAGAATACTTCGACTGTTGGACAATGGGAAGTCAACTCAAATTTCAGGCTCAGAGACGGGCTGACAAGCGATGAAAGTGCGAGCTGTGCTTTCTTCCTGGGTCGGTAATCTTTAGCGGGGAGCGACTCTGATGGTGTGCATATGCCATATTGGTTGGGACATGGCATGGTGTCCGTGCCATCACTTTCACCTGATGATCTGCAGTTTTGTTGGTATTTCTGCACCGGAAACTCTACAGCATTTCCGAGGTCTGGTCTGGTAACACAACACAGCACGTACCATCTTTGGCTCCCTTGCCCATTTCGCCCTAAGCCGCAGGTATCGCACTTTTGACCCGTTGCCCATTCGACTGCCACACACGATCATAGCAATCAATTAAGCAGCCTATGAATCTATGTCCACGACGAGGAATTTGAAACTGCCGGTCTAGCATCCATACCCAAGGATCATTATTAAGGTTCTATTGGTGCGGTACTGTACGAACGAAGTCGTGTCATGTACACCAACATGCAGAAGATATTGAGACGCGTATTTCGTTAGCCACTGCAACGCTAAGCCGTGGGATATATTCCCACCTAGGCCTCGGTACGGCCCGTTGGTTCTAGAACCATTGAATCAAACCCTGATGAAGGTATAAGGGCGCCCAAGCAATTATGCGGCGCACTCACTAGTAGTGCAATCTGGCCGCCACAATGGGCAATTGGGCACTTTGCTAGCTTATAGTATCTTGATTCTTGACGTTGTTCGAATAAACCAAAATTTGTTCCATATCAACGCTGTCTGGCTTGGCACTCTTTATACTTGGAAATCCTATACCTTCATCACAGGTCATCTTTGATTTTGTACTTGGTGTAGTAGAGCTTCGTATTCGTTGATGGATCAGCTAAAATCTAAAAGTTCGAGATTTTATGCGTGTGATTCAAGACCCACTTGCTATCTTTGGTGGATCTTATAATCGAAAGTCTTTCATTTGAACATACCAGTCACAATTCCCATTCTATATTAAGCTACTACTCAACCCTTGTCGGTATGCAATACCCATTGCGGCCTCAATATCCTTCTATAATCACATTCCCCCCCTTCCCCCCCCCCCTCTCTGGCTTTCCATATTTATACCCCACAACTGTTCTGTCGAATCCTGAAGTGTCTTGCTTTTACGAGTAACTTCATGCATATATGTGTTCTTGGGACCATTTACTTCATCTCCGAAGTACCAATCACAAATTATCCAAAATCAACTTTCGGTAGTTGAATTGTTGTGAAATGCTCTATACGTCGTATGCAGCCTCATCCCCACACAAGACTGTGCCACTTCAAGACATCTAAGAGATAATTAAGAAACCTTGCTGCAGCTGTCGTTTAGTCCTGGGCGTTTATATATCTTACTCGTCTATTCGTGATGCAACAATTGTTTGGTTTCTGGCTTTGAGCGATACTCGTTTCTAATTGGTCCGAAAGTGCTGCCAACACCTCTCCTTATAGTGACCTTTCCCCCCTTCTTCACACAACTTGGTTTTTCCCACCTCTCATACTCCTCTCTTGTACATCCACTACGCTGGGAGTGAACTCACGTCCAAAGCTGTACAACATTCAATTCAATCATGAATACAGCCCAATATCTCCAAACCTTCGACTCCATCCTCGACAACTGCAACAATGACCGCATTGTCATCATTGCCCTTCTCATGTACCTCTACCTTGGCACCTTTCTTACCCGGCAAATCCTCCCCCTCCTCTCCCCCCACATCAGCCTCCTTCCCATATACCGCCGGCAACAGCTCGCTGTCACGTTACCTATGCTCATTCTACGTTGCGGCGTCGCGTTTCTGGTAGCAGAATCTGAATTCTCTGCCCGCTATACAACACCAAAATCTATTCGGCTCTTGGACCACCAAGCTTCCCTCATCTATCTTCTAACAATAGGGTATATCTTCGAGCTACTACATCGTCCTTCACCGCTGGATCTGGATCTGCATCATCTCGCTGTAGTCGCGGCTCAGCTATATTACTTTCACCACCGAGCTACGCGTTCAGTATCCGAGCATCTAGATGTTTTCCAGCTCATCATCATACTCGTGATCTACGGCATCGGCCCAGTAGATTTCGCTAGCGAAAACATTCGCCTTATCTACTACGTCGCTCCTCCCAGTTATCTCAGTCTAGCTGGCATTTATGCACTTACGGCACTAGGCTGGACAGGCAGGATCGTGCAGTGGTATGTTATGGGGAATTATATAATGGAGAGGAGAGAAGATCTGGAGAGAGGACTAGGGTGGAGAGAGGGGTGTATTTGGGTTGTTTTCTTGGGCTTTTGGGTTTATTGCGAGGTGGTGGAGGTGGTACATTTTTTGAGGCTGGGGTCGAAGTATAAGAAGAAGATAGGGGAAATGGAAAAGAAACATGGTAAGAGGTGATGCGGTTTTGTGATAGTAGGATGATATAACGTCGATGTAAAACCCGGAAGACGGGCTTGTTGAAAGCCCCAAGGTGTGAGGATAGGAATACAGATATTTTTACACTCTTGGTCATATTGTGGAACTGATCTCTTCGTCTACACCACGACATTGCATGCGGGAAAGCACGTCGTACAGCAAAAGATATCGTTGCCCATTCCAATCAATCGTGTCCTTTCAACACGGCGTGATTTCTGGATGTTTCTTAGATCTCCTTATTATAGGAATAGAAAGGAAAGGAAAGGAAAATCCACTATGCTTTATTATCAGCCTTTCCCCACATGAAATGTTAATTCTCGGCTACAGCAATCTTTCCCCACATCAAGTCTTGACACTTAGCTTAGCCACAGCAATCTTAATTTCCCCACAACAAGTCTTAACACTTGACCTAATTTTTTTAAATAACACGCATCGGCACCCAGAAGCGCCCTAACCAAACGACAGCACAACGTGTGCGACCTGCCCATCTAGCGATAACACAAGAGCTGGGAGGAAATCCTAGGATTCGCGGACATGACATTGCAACCGCAATATAATAGCCAACATCTTCCGACGACTTCTTTCTGGCCCCGGGACACAGCTTTATGGACAACACTCCAGGAAGGGACATTCCAGACATCCAACGCGTATATTATTAGGCTATCGGGATACTTCTATTGACTGTCTCTGTCGAAACCTTGCATTGTTAGACAAAGACCCACATTGAATATATGAAACGGCGGAAAGTTGATAATCAGGACATCGAAGTTCGTGAAGATGGAGGCATAGGTCTTATTGCTAGCTGACGGTACATCACCAACGGCTCAAGGAAATACTAGGAGAATGTTAGCGAAAATCATCCATTAATACTAGGAAATCCTTACTCCTGAATCCCGGGAAGTTCCTGCGACGAGCTTCTTTCGACGCAATGAGCCTACAAAAATGGCGAATTTTCACTTCATCTTAAAAATAAACACTCTCATGTCACATGAAAGAGGGTATATGCTCGAATAATGGCTTCCTATCAATTCAACGGCCGATGTTATACATACAAAAGGAACAAAGAAGACGGACTGGCCATACAACTCCGAGCCTTCGTTCAGGTGATGGACTATGAAGCGACATAGCCGCCGGTCGACATAAGAGATTGCAGGAGTTATTTCAAGGCCGACGGTTTTGTTGAAACTGGTTTTTATGGACTGTTCTGAACTATAGCGCAGCCCGCCGTAGGCATCTTGGTGATGGCACAGCAATGCGCAGCACTACGAAGGGCCTTTACTGATTGGTGCGCTGGACGCCATCTTCTGGTGCCGTTTTCACATCACCACATATATGGTAATTTCCCGGCCTGGTTTAAGTTCTTACATTAATTTTGGCTTCTTCTTTCTATGTTGTATGTTTCCTTCAGTAATCTGCATCACTTCAGTCTATTATTCTGTCATATTAGCGGGGTTCACTGCTTGGTTGATATTACTCCGCACATGATGTATCGCAGACTCAAGATAACTTCAGAAGAACTGCTAGATAAACAAATCCCGCCATTCCTAATACTCCAGCTAACAAGGTTTTGCTATTCTTAGGTGTGCAGCGACGCCTTGTGTCGGCATTTCGAACTGGCTCCCGAAGGATCGTTTGTTTCAGCCTTAAATCATTTCATACCCGGCTGAATGTTCAATTCATAATTTAATTGGACAGCAGTACGACAAATACTCGAGTACGGCCGCGGACCTGCATCAGCTCCGTGCGTCGCATCGTGGAATTAAACTCACTCCTTCCCCAGAAGTCTATCTAGCGCAAGGCTTAGCATGAATGGCTTCTAAAATGTGTACTGGTTCCAGTGGTTACTTCCTCTGTAATATCCAACGGCCTGCACGTGCGTGCATAATAGCGTGTCATTAAGAAGTTGACAGTGCCAATTATAGTGTCCATGTCGGAGTACTTGCGCCTCCAGCCTTGAACTCTATGGAGCTACTTCATAGCGCTTAGCTGACAGCCTCCGCCTATGTACCCCCTCTTAATGCTTCTTTTGTGCCTGCAGCCTTGGACACTGCGCTTCTGAGCTTTCTATAGTTCTGTACCAGTAAGCGTACAGCAATCGTATAAAATTCACGATGAGGCTGTGTAGGCACGGGCTTGGTCTGGTGAAATTACTGATGGATTCAAGATTTCTCAAAGTAAACTTGTCAGATCACTATAAGGAACAATCTGTAAAGACAATGTCTTCTACTTAAGGGTCACTAATCCCGTCTAGATTCTACCATCTCATATTCAGAACTCCATACTTGCTTGCTTGACAATCAGAAGCCAAGATGCCTTCCATTAAAGCATTACTCCAGGTTACTCTCGCTACTGGAGCCATCGCCCAATCAGCTTCCATTGCGAACCTACTTTCCTCTGCTGCTACTTCTTCAAAACCATCCACAGTCTCTTCGTTGCGTCCTACTACTACTACTACTGGGACAGCAGCACAACAGTCTACAGGATGTGCGGCTATCGCTCTGCAACAGGAGGCTATCCTAGCTAAGAACTCAAGTAGTGGTAAGTCCTGAAGAGTGTTCAACGTTTAGTATAACACTAACTCTATTTAGGAGTTTCGGACTTCCCACGGTTTCCACCAAGCGTTGCACTTGCTTGTTTGCAATCCGTCCCGCTCGACAAGACTGCCGCGATAGCGTTTGTGGCCTGGCTAAACTCATATCTTCAGTTCCAAAGTACAATTGGTTGGCTCAAAAACCCCCCTCCATCATACCAACAACCCGCTGTTGATATGGTTGGAGGTCTCAAGGATATCTCCGCCAAAGTCTCTAGCAATCAATACAACAGCGAGTATGAATTTGAAGTAGCCGTCGCAGGACTTATGCAACAGGCACACGAGGGCCATTTGAGTGTACCTTTGCCCGCCTATTCAACCTTTGGCTTTATTGCACCATGGGAATTTGTTTCATATTCTTCGGATGGCATTCAACTGCCACAAGTCTACATTGAGAGTAAGTTGTTTCTCCTCGGTCATAACAGCAGATATCCTGACAAACGGTTCCAGGTGATCGAGTAGAGGCAGCAGTCCATCGAAACGTCACAATAAGCCCCGTCAAGACAATCAATGGCCAAAACTCTGTTGATTTTCTGACTGCCTGGATGAGGAACTCTTCTTCAGGTCATATTGAACCACATGCCGATTACAACGGCTTATTCCCCAATGCTGCGAAAACCATTGGCAGTTCTGGTAATGACAGAGGTGGATTTACAGGACGTTTTAACTATCCTGGGAGCAACAATATGACCATTACATTTGCCAATGGAACCTCGGCAAGCGGATCATGGTCAACTATAAGTACTCAGGTCCTCGCGGGTGTCAGAAGCGGGCAGGATTTCTATGATCTTATAGTCGCCCCAGCGGATGATGATGAAAGTGACGATTCGCCAGACATGCCTTTGACGAATATAACGCTTCCAACCGCACGCAGAGTGCCGCTGACTCAGTATCCAGCCCCAGTTGTGGTCCAAAAGTTTCTTGGAAGTGGCGGTTTCTGCTCTGGCTATTTCTTGAACAAGTCATCCATCGCCGTGCTTAGCATTCCAAGCTTTGACATGTCAGATGAGTTTGGGTTTACTTTCCAGCAGTTCGTGATTGAATTCCTCAAAAAGTCAAAGGCGGCTGGTATGAAAAAGCTTGTGATCGATCTGCAAGGTAATGGAGGAGGACAAATATTCCTAGGCACTGAGCTCTTCAAGCAGGTAAGCTATCCCATATTGCCTCGAACTCGAACTCGAAGTTGCTCGAAAGGCTAACTGTTTCAGCTCTTCCCTGACAAGGAACCTTTCGCCGGCAGCACTCTGCGGGCATCTACGACTCTTAACATCGTTGGCAGCACACTAGGAAACAGTGACATTGGGTTTGTTGATCAAAATCCCCTATCCTATAAGCAGTATGTCGATAATAATAACAAGAACTTCTCGAGCTGGCAAGCGCTCTACGGACCACAACAGGCTCGTGGGGATAATTTCACGAATGTCGTAAGTTTCCCAGTATTTCTTCCCACAATGCTTAGTACTTAGACATATAGATTCACTACAACACCACAGTAGAAGCCGATCAAGGAAGCGGACTTTTAATCTCTGGCTGGGGGGGTAATCCAAACGCCGCACCCACCTACTTTGCCGCCAAGGACATTCTCCTGCTACAGGATGGATACTGCGCCTCCACCTGCGCGCTTTTGAGCGAATCCATGAAAACCGAAGCAGGCGTTCAGACCGTCGTGGTAGGAGGTCTCCCCCAAACTGGTCCCATGCAAGGAGTAGCCGGCACGAAAGGAGCCAACATCCTCGCGGTGGGCGACGCAGTCCCAGACGGTAACCTCCTCTACGCATCCGTCGAAGAGACCATCCTCCTAAACTTCACGTATCTCTACGACAACAACAGCTTCCCCGACGCGCTTACCCTGCTCCAAGACCCGCCCCTGAAGCTCGACACGTCGAAAGTGGAGTTCAATTTCCGCAACCAAGTGCGCAAGGTGGATCCCGTAACGCCGTTGCAGTTCGTGTACGAGGCGGCCGACTGCCGCATCTTCTACACCTTTGAGAACTTGAAGAACTACGAGGTGCTGTGGCAGAACGCTGCCGATGCGCTTTGGGGCAGTGGCTCTTTGTGCGTGAAAGGCTCGGCCGGACAGCCATCATCGAGACCGAACGCCACGATGCTTACCGGGGGTCCTAATGGCACTTCTAATGGAACTGGTACCCAGGAAACATACGTGCTTTCCTCAGCTGGTGCGACGTCGAGCTGGGGTATTAGGAGTGTATTTCTCGCTGTTGGATTTGCATTTGCTGGCGCTGTATTATAATAATGTTTAGTTTCTATTTAGCATACGGAGCTTGGGCCCTTTTTACTTTTTCATTTAGATACCTTTACCGCGACAATATTTCCGCTGGGGAATGGGTTCATAAAATAGACGGGAATCATACAGTGCATGTGGCTACACACACCTGATACTCACCCAAACACTTACAATACTTGACCAACGTTCCTGTCTGTGACTTTTATTTGACCGACCCGGAATACTCAAGAACTCCAATGACTTACCAGTCACATCTTACAGCGTCCCTTGATGCTCCTACTGATTGCGCCAAGGAGACCCCCTAAACAACGCACCCACCTCAAACGCAACACGGGAATTCCATCTCTTTCTCCCTAGCCGGGATGATAAGCAATCCGATCCCCGAAACTTCAACTTTCACATTCCCTCCTTCCTTCTTTCCTCTCTCCATCTTCAAGCGCAAAACAATCACAACCCTAAAACACTTCCTCACAGCCCCAATAGACCAAGGAGAGCTATGAAAGCAGAGGTTTTCTTTTCCAAAGCGAACCTCTAGACTCTAGCTGTTGAAGCAATGTTTAATAAGACGTGCTATCACAGCTTCATCATTCATTATTTAAATCCGTAACTCCTTTAGAGGAAACGATAAGGAAATGAGAATCGGTCATTGAGACTTTTTGGTTTCTTGGCTTCTTTGGAGCGACTGTTTTGAGGGTGATGAAATACGAGGCAGTGAGACCTAGAATTTGCACAAAAGAAAATGTGGTTATATTTCGAACGAACGTAACCTGTATTTTCGTGATCAATGCTAACTAACTCACAAAACTGCCTCTATGTTCTCTGCGCACCCACTTTCTTGATAAGACGTGTAACGCTCCTTACTTGCACAATGTGACCTCTCCGGGGCATATATTTCCAGCAATAACGTTAGGAGCACAAATGTGCCCACCAATTAACCGAGATGTAAACCCCCTCAGGATCCCATCCCACGTACATTGATCCGAGAAATGAGCGAGATGGCGATTCAGACCGGCGAGAGCGACGTAGATACCGTTCTCAAGAAGCATCAACGACGAGGACGGGGTCAGATAGTTCAGCATACCTAGCGCGTATACCGCAAAGGCTTCGTCTTCCTGCGTCTCGGTCTGAAATTCCGCGGCCCGTCCTCGTCTTCTTCATAATCATCCTCTTCATCATCAACATCAGCAGGAACATCTGCCATCTCTTCATCCTCATCCTCATCCTCTTCCTCTTCCTCTATTTCTGGCTCTGGCTCACTCTCTAACTTCTTGGCCATGTCTCGAGTCGGGGCGCTCTTCCTAGCTCTACCACGCCCTCTACCTCTACCACGACCACGATTCATACCCGTCATATTACCTTTGGAATTCGTGCCTTTGCGCCGCGAATCGACGCCATCAAGTGCATCAAGTGCGTCGTCAACCACGACGCCTTTCTTGGCGCCTTCTTTTATTTTCGGTAGCTTTTTGTTCAGACCGTGCTTATCTGCGAACTTCTTTCCGTAATTGAACAGCAGTTCCTCACCTTCACGTATATCACGGAGGGCCAGGAATTTAATTCGATGTTCGCCATTGACGAAGAGGATCTTTGCTTCGCAGTTCAGGCCGTCTTTGTCATTATCAGCATGGTTGATAAAACGGGTTTTATTGCCAAGGCGAGCAGCATCAATAGCCCAGTCACCATTGAGGTCAAAAAGAAAAGATAGAAATTTCCGGTCGTAGATGATACCACGGCGCTCTGCCTCATCGGTAGATATGATCTATCGATAGCATTAGTAAAAGACAGTTAGAAGCAAGCTTAAGATCAGTCCTTACCTCGCCGCCATACTCGCTCAGGAATTCGCCCTTACGAATAGGCTCTGCGGCATATAGACCAAAACCAGTACCTTCAAGCTGACTCTCACCCATAATTAAGCTTTTCGCGACACCTCGAGACAATGCTATGTTTTGGCAGCCCGTTGTAAACAATGCATCATTATACTTATTCCGAGGGTCGAGACGCTCGACTGCACCACATTTAGCGCATTGTGGTCCGCATTCCCGGTTCATCTGAATGCAGATGCAACTATCACTAGAGCAAGGACGTCCATATAGAGAGCAAGGGCATCCAGTGAACTTTCTAGGGCAGTCATCCAGGCAGCTACACATGCTTTCGCATAGGATGTCTGCTTTGGCACACGGACAGTCTGCATCGCAGGGGCGGCCTGTGTGTGCACACTAAGATTGTTAGTCCGAGGCAATCTAATTAGAACCACCAGCATTGAAGTCCTTACCGGATTGATTTGAGATCTCTCTTGGTGGAGATGAGCACTCGTCATATCCTCAAACCCAGCCTTAAGCTCTTTGCGCTTGTTGTCATACCAGTTTGGGCGCTTTGCCCTACCAGCTAATGGTTCCTCTGGTGTTCTCATCTCGCGCCCAAGCTCGATCTTCTCGATTTCAAGGAAGACTTGCCAGCAAGGACTTTCCATTCCAAGTGAGATATCGCACGAGCGGGAAAGTTTTTCTTCCCAACCGAAGAGCATATTGCGAAGGTCTTCAATGCTCTTCTGAGTAAATTCCGGGTACGTAGGGTAAGAGTCCATTGCTAGATGACATTCCTCGCCACAAGGCTCTCCATATGTATCTATGATATCATTGCTCTTAGGGTTATTGGCAAGGTGCTCTTCATATAGTCGTATGAGTTCCTTTGGTGGCATTGAGATTTGCTTCTTGAACGCCTGCTCCGTATCGTCATCGGAGTCCTTTTGATAAGCGCCATGAGTTTGGCATTCGATAGCGCCACAAATGAGGCACGAAAGCGCAGTATAGGTCTCCAAATGGGTCTCTAAGCTCGTTGCTATATTGTCAAGACTCTTGCGACCGCTATTAGCCTTCGCAGCTTCCATCATCTCTTTCAGTCGGTCGGCGGGCCACAAAACCTTGGCTAGAGAAAGACCAAAAACTGTCTCGAAAGCTTGAGAGAATTTATTCGCCATCTTTAGATTCTCGGTAGTCAATGGTGTGGCAAACGACTTAAGTAACGTTTTCCTAGCTTTCTTCCCAAGTCCAGACTCATCGATATCCTCTTGTCTTAGAATGTAGTGTTCCAGAATCTGCTTGGTGCATCCTATATCCAGATCTTCTAGCCAATACTCAAGGTGAGCCCCAAGGTTAGAAATGTTTTCAGAGACCCGACTTGGTTCGGAGCGTTCCGCAGTATAAGCCTCTGCTAGATCTTTTTCCAATCGCCGCTTGTTATTTTGACTACTATCCACATCTCCTAGATATGGCACAAATCTAAGCTTTTCATCGTCGGCCGATAATATGTTGCGGCGAACAAAAGTATGAGAGCTGAACTTTGGGACGCGTGAAACATCCGATTTGAAGGTTTTTGCAACTATAATACTGCGGCTTTTAGTAAGTTTGCTATTATTATTGCTGCTCTTGCCCTTCACGGTCTATGTCCTGTTAGTGTCTATATCTTCTCAAACAAAAGGAATCGAGGAACCTTACATAAGAATCTAGTTGCTGTGAATACGCCCCTTTTGGAAGCGGGGTCTTTAGCTCAAGCTGGATACCTTTCAGAGAACCAAATGGAGATACAGCGTCAACAAACAGCTGTTCTCTGGCGGCTTCGGCCTCCCTAGCATCGCGTAATAAGTGCCTGATAGTTAAAGCATGCACATTCTTCATGTCTCGCTCCAACGAACGGAGAGACTCTTCTAGACCCCGAATGGTTGGAGTATTTGGCTGGTTGAGACCCTCTCCATTCTTCTCCTTTGACATATTGCGGCGTGTCATAACCTCGCGTGGAGACTCGTCTCGTTTTGTCGGGTTTGGAGGGTTTTGAGTATTTCGTAATCGTGCGAAGTTGGGTGAAGGTGATCCAATGGAATCAGGTATCGATCTCTGTGCGTGCAACTTGCTTCGCGATGACCTTTTTGAAGGTGTGACCAGCATGGGCTGGATATCATTTCTTGGTAATATTGGCTCAATTGGTGGTTCCTCTGAATCACTGGAGCTGGGATCTTCGTTTTCGGATGATGTGTAGAAGTCCGGTAGGAACTGGTCTTTAGAAGAATGTCTGCTAGGTCGTGATGCCTCTGCTGGCTTGCTAGAGCTAGCAAGGTTGTGTGCGACAGGTGCGACTTTGGGTGTAGGAGATTGCCTAGCAGGCGCTGCAGTCGTCACTGGCTTGCTTGAGCTGCTCTCCTTTTCCGCTAGATTTGATGATGCCCAAGAGGCTGGAGCCGCAGATGTTATTGATGCTGCACGTTTCTCTTTTGGTGGACTACGGAGACTTGGGGGTACAACATTGGCGGCTCGCTCTCTAGGGAGCGGGACCTTTCCAGCTTTGGGCTGAGAGGACTCACGAGCACCAGGATGTGTCTGTTGGATATCAAGAGGCGACCCATAGGGATGAAATGGTGACTGTTTGCTGCTAGGACCTGAAGTGTTTGCCAAGACGGTGGATTTTGGTGGCATCGATTTAACATTCTCTAGTGAAGAGGACCCTGAGCCAAAAGCTTCTCCAGATTGCCGGAACGAGATCGGTCCATCCCGTGGGAGTCCTCTAGAAGGCGCTGTGTCTCTTGGGGGAGGAGCGTTCTTGGACAACGCGGGGCTGACCGATCCCCCAGGATTTGGCTTGACCTTTCGAGGTGTTGCAGTTCTGGAATGATCGTTACGCGTTCTGCTAGAAGCAGACAGTACTGACCCATCATCTCCATCTTCGGTAAGATCTATGTAAGAGAGTCCCGGGGCCACTGACCTTGATGGCCTAACCGACTCATCCTCGGAGTCCTGAGTCAGATCGATATCGACTGGCATACTGGGCAGCGTGGAGGCATCCAGAGCCTCGAATCTTGCCAACCCCAAGATCGATAACTTCCCACTGCTTATTCAGTTGGATCCAAAGGTAGAGGTGAAGACCGATAGGGATGTGCTAGAGTTGAGAGAAGCGGTCACGTGGAACTCGTCCTTCGAGGAAGGAGGCTCTGCAGCACGGCCGTAAGCAAAAGCAAAGATAATAAAGAGTAAGAGAAACTGTATTGACGAAAGGACACGGAATTGAAATATGAGGTTCGTTTATCCTGCAATATAGTCAGTAAACGCGCTCCAGATTGCGAAAGATGAGATCTCGAGCAACATGTTTTGGGGGTTTCCATACCTGCACGTTGAAGCCAACCTAGCGAAAACGCTTTAGAACCAAGATAATAAGCCTCAATCCTAAAGTAGAGTAGAAGTATTGTGACAATCGCGGGGAAAAGGGGCAGTGGTTGATGTTGATGCGATGTGGTTGGTGCATCACAAGATCTGATGTCAAACCTTGTTTGATGTGCATAAAGTTGTATAACGAGCATAACTAGCATATATTGTTTGACGCTAGTGAGTGTGTGCCCCCCCCCCCTTTTCCGAAGAAGCAACCAGACATCAAACAAATACAACTTTTCAGCCTCAAACTTTGCATAATAGAAGCTCCATATGCGAACCATGGTAAAAGCAGGATTGATTTCCTTTTCGCACTTCTTCCATTTGCGCTCTTTGGGGAGTTTCTTGTTGCGCATGCCCAGCAATGGTGAAAGTCGCGACTAGAGAATTATCAGACATTGCTATGAGTGAGAGTCGCAGTAAGCTGAAAGGGACGCGCAAGACAAGGTCTCAAAATACGCCCGAAAAAAGTTCCAGCTCAAGGTACGAAGTAGTATAATAAGTCTCTGCCCTCTCGGAGCCCCCGAAAGCCACTCGGGAGCTGCAAAGCATCGTTACATTGTTTCATAGCGTTGTGTCTGCTATTGACAGCCATCTTGAAAGAGCAGCCACACTATACAGAGGAGAAGAAACATTACAGACATACCCTTCAAGGGTACCGCGTGGGATCCAGGTTATTGCATGAGATTGGCCCAGGCTGCATCATCTGGTTGACGCACTCCTTCCAAATATAGTTAATGGTGATGTTGAATTTACCCAGCAAACTTACCCGCCCCTTGGAATTTAGCAGAAGTTGCGATTCTGCCTATGGTATTCGCGATTCTCGAGGTTGAGATAAATACCCCCTGTTGCAAATTCCACACTCGGCAACCTCGAGATATATTTACAGGGTGTCATTGTCCAATTTGTTTATTTTACTGGAAATGTCCCTATTCCCGTATGGTGGTGGTTTGATCTTCAAATAAGGCATAAATGATCATATCCCATCCAAGGAGCTATTTAGCCAATGAACTACTCACTGTACCCATTATCAGTATAATCCTTGGCAGAGTAAAGAAAATCATCGTAAATTTATGAACAATTAAAATCCAAATTGGATGCTTGTACCCAGGCCTAGGATAAATACGGCCGCCTTCGTCCCGAGAGTGTTTATGCTGCGTTTTAAGGCTATAGTTGCCTGACGGCAAGTTCCTTTACTGCAGCTGATACCGTATCTATTTACTTTGTATAGAGTAGGGGTAGGCCTAATTGTATGCATGTTCGTACGGAGTACGACACATTCAGTATCCGGATACTTGTAGGTATGTACCGGAACTTTATACTTTGACAGACGGGGATTGCCGCAAACTTTGAGTGGTGTGAATGCTTTTGGCGCAAAAGTCTCGCAGCGTACAGTACAACACGCAGGCCAGGCGGCTTCTAGACTTAAAAACTTCTGTACGGAGTACGGTACATAAGTCGCACCAGCACAGCGATGCTGACTCCGCACCTTAAAATTGTGCAGCGGATGAATGATCTGCTCCAGGGGCTACATGGAAGATGGAGCTACCCGGATCCGTAAAATGCAGTAGAATGTCATTGCGTATGCCATATGGTAGTGTACTCTAACTTGAAGAAGTCTCTGTCCCGAATATCTACTATCGCGATGCTGCGTATAACATACGAATATATGCTAGACCTTGTTTTCTTATCTCTTATCCTCACTTGGACACTTCAATACTTCTATAAATCTATGTATTTCTTTTTCAATAATCATTTGACGTCCAAATGTGGTCAACACCAGCGCAGGCGCCATAAACGCGAGGACACATATTTTACCTAGGTATGCGGGCACGGGAGCGAGGTTAAGTAGCGTTGCAGGTTGAGGGACTTGATTGACCGTGCTGGCGGAATCGGTCCAACGTAAATGTGATAGCAACGAGGCTCTTGCGATAGGGGCTTGGGTAAGTCATGGTGCAATCAGCACGAGTCATGATTACTAATGGTTCTATCAGTGCAGTAAAGATGCTTCAGTACACAGAGATGGGGACGATTAGCTCCAGATGCTAGCATATGGAAGTTTGTTGTTTGTATACTCCGTACTCGGGAGTAGAATGAGTGAGTGAGTGAGTGAGTGAGTTAGATAGTACTGTAGGCGCGTGAGTGAGTGTATAAATTGCCCAAGGATCATCACCCGCCCCCACTCCTCCGCGCTGGACGTACGAGTACGCAGCAGCCCGATTCCGAGGCGGGCACAAAAGCACCGTGCGCCTCTTGGGTAAGGTCAATAAGGTAGGGTTGGCATGTTTTTCGGAGCGGGAGAAGCGCGAGATTCTTCTGCGCTGCAAGTACTAAGTATTTGGGACCTTCCCTAAGGAGCTGGCGAGGGCGAGCACGGCCTATATATCGGGACCACATTGGAGGTACGGAGCATACGGAGTACTGTAAAAAGGTACAGTAGGACGAGTATTAGGTCTCGTTATACCTTAGCATAAGTTAGGGGTGACCCCATTATTCGTGTTGACAATACTTGGTAAATTTACTGGCAATTGTCCACCTACGGAGGTAAAGTCCACCTACGTCCCCGGCTCTAGGTAAGTCTAAGTGTCTAAGTCGTGCAGGCTTGTTGAGGCTGCCAAACAGTACGGAGGGAGGGAGGTACGGAGTACTTCCGTACTTAAGGTACCCACAGGCTACAGGTAGGTACTAGGTACTAGGTACTAGGTATTACCTACTCGTACTACCTACCATCAGACACACCACACCACACCACACACCACAGGCCCAGGGCAACCAGACCAGAGCCCGGCCCTTCTCTCTTCTTCTCTATATCCGTAGTTCTCTCTCTCTGGTGGTTCGATCTATCTCCATGCAAATCAAGTCCAGTACTTAGCCTTAAAATGATATGCAGGAACGCCGTCGCCCTCGAGCGCTGTTGCGATCAGGGGTCCAACTGAACAAACAAGGGCAAGACAAGGGTGCTGTATTCGAAATTTCCTTTCCTTCATTATTATCATCGCTCCCCCCCCCTCCCCCCCAAATCCTTCCTTCCACCTGCACCCACCTGCACCTGCACCTCTACCCACCGGCCACCTACCTACACATCTCTTTACCCGACCCCCCGACACTTACCTACACCTACCAACCCACTCACTCACTCACTCACTCATCCGCCCACCACCACCTCCTTCCATTCTGCATATCATATCCTATCCATATCTTCAACGTCCCCTTCCTTCGGCGCCCGCCGTGTTGCTTCTGTGTGACGCTTTGCATTCTTTTCCTGTACCGTACGCGTGTCATTCATTCAGCGCATCGTATCAGATCGTCCCATTCGCGTTCGCACTCGGAGTTGGAATCGCGGCCAAAAACCCCTGCACCTGCGAAAAGTTTCGGAATTGACAGCACCTCCAACGTCGTCGCGAACATTCCTATCGACGTGTGCGACAACATCGCAGCGCATGGAATAGGACCTCTTGTTATATATCCGCTCGACGACCCTTTTCTTTTGGGTGGCTCACTTTGATTTTGGTGTTATCTTTGACGGATGGAATTCATCAGTACCCGTCGCGATAACGCGGATTCGTAGCAATTCAGAATGGCGCCGCCAGGCCTGCCGCTTCCCTCGAAGGAGCAGTGCTTTGCTTTGACGGATGAACAATGCCACAAGATCTTACTACATCGCGACCCGGACGATACAAGGGCCAACAAGACGTGGGAGCTGCTCCATCAGCCAGAGCTGGTGCGACTTTATATGACCCGGATTAGCTTCCCGCAAATCAGAGACTACATGAAATCCAAACTAGACTACTCGTAAGTCATTGCGCTCTGAATAGAGGCAACATCTCACCATCATTAAGTTACAAGACATATGCCAATCGGTACAAGGACTGGCATCTCCCGGTTAGCCAATATGAGCGGGAGCAGACGGTTCGGGAGCTGTTTGGGCTTGTCTCGGGTTCGAGCAATATTCAAGAGGTAGCAGCAACTACGACGCCAGGAACCCCGGCAAGGTTACCAATTCGACCAATTCAACCTCAACCAGCCTCTCACCTACCACAGCAGCTCCCTCCTCCGCAGACATCGCTCCCGCCTTTGCCGCAGCAACTGCCCCCTCCGCAAACATCATTGCCGCCATTACCCCCCATAGCATCCCGAACATCACATTCGTCACGCCCGTTGCACCCTCCACAAGTCTCCGCGCCACCTCCACCATCGCAATCCTCCCAGTCATCGCAACATTCATTTGATTTGGCGCAAGACTACTTCTCCCCAATGCGTCGGCAGATTGATTCAATCAGAAGCCCTACACCAGATAGAATGTCTATAGCCACCATGGAAACTTGGTCGACTGGAAGCGCTCAGTCAAGTTTTCAGTTCGATGACACCTTCTCAGAACCACGGTATTCGATGGCCAGTCTAGCGACGACAAATTCTTCCTTGAGTTCAAGCAGTCAATTCAGCCAAACATCATCCATGTCCAGAAGTCGATCTGTAAAACCTCCTAAGCATGATTCTCGGGCTGGAGTATGGAACAATTCCTTACGAGTCATTCCCTGCGGCAAGACTCATAGCCACTTACGTTGGGATGTATCTTTTGCCACTTGCAACATTTGTGGCTTCTCTCAATGGCATGCTCTCATGTTGCAAGCTCGTAGCGTAGATCCTAATATGTTTGGACCCGCCATGTTCGGCCTGAGAGACGTATGCAAAGTCGACTTCGCAGGGAACCATACATTACATTATCTTATGTCTGCAGGAGTCGGCATGGAATATTTCACCCACCTGTCTCAATGGAAAGAAACCACCCCAAATGTCTTTGGGCAAAACCCTTTACACGTGGTTGATCCACAAGCTCTTGGAGACGAATTGATGGATTTTGTGGATTGGTTCAAAGTCCAAGAGACCCCACCAGGACTGTTACTTACACAGCGAGATATGAAGGGACGAACGCCGCTTCATTGTCTTCTACAGCGGCCTCTTGAGCGAGATCTCTACTCGAAGATTTTCAGGGCGTTTCCCTGGATTGAGCATCAATTAAGCACTTTTGACACTTCCGGAAGGACCGCAATCATGATGATGGTTGAAGTAGCACAGAAACGCAAGTCGGAATCGCCAGCAGATTATCAGAAAATGCAAGCAGGCATCGTGGAGGTCAAGGTATTCCTATCCCAATCCGGTGAGATTCTCGAACGGAACAGACAACTGTACGGCCTCCACGACATCGCGCGAGGAGCTAGAGGCACGTCTTACTTTGGTTTTTACGAGTGCCGCGTCTGCAACCGGACGAATGCGCATTCCAATTCTTACTTGGACCAATTGATGTGTGCTTGTAACCAGGGGAGGGATAGGAACGGACCGGACGACACGGGCATGACGCCCGCCCACGCCATCGTCACCC
This sequence comes from Lachnellula hyalina, assembly GCF_007821495.1. NCBI lineage: Eukaryota > Fungi > Ascomycota > Leotiomycetes > Helotiales > Lachnaceae > Lachnellula > Lachnellula hyalina. Next base: position 172,906 of record NW_022157140.1, on the reverse strand, counting down.
AATCGCGCTGCAACGATGACCCAGAACTCACACCTGAAACACCGCAGCAAACGGTGCAGCTCATGCAAGTGCTGCTTCCCCGCGGCGACCCCACGCTTCTGGAAACCCTCCGCGTCCTCGACGGCGAAGGGAACACCCTAATCTACAACATTGCAACGCGAGGCCTCTACGAGCTACTCGAGTACGTGCTTCACCTCGAAGAACCGGCACGCAAGAGGGCCATGGTGAATTGCTGCCAAATGGGTCCGTTGAAACGGGAATGGAGCGTCTTGGCCGCTGTCGACACAATCCGAGGTCAGATATTCGACCCACAGAAACGACATCGGTTTTCAAAAACGAAACATATTTTGCAGAGATACGGCGCAGAGATGCATCCTAGTATTACAACAAGATGGCAAATTTCCTGGGCCTTTTAGCATTTCATTTTCTTTTGTCTGTTTGCCAGTGAAGATTTTTACTGCTGCTCCATCGATACGATACCACCTGTGCATTTCCGCATTGCGTTGCCTCCAAAACGATACCCACCCGCATTACAGTTATACATTTTTCCTTTAGATACCCCCACTCTGATTCTTTTGTTTTGCTCTTGCGATTGATTTGATTTGATTTTGTATATATTGCGCGCCATGAATGTGGCAAGAATTTACGTTATATATGTATTAAATAAGTAATGGAACAGGGGGCTGGGTGGGGAAAAGCATTGCGGGATCTTTTGGATTGGCATAGATCTTGTGTTTATAGACAGATGGATGGCGTATATAGCAGGGATTTGATGCTGGGCGTCATGCAAAGGAGTTGGTCGTACATATCCATGCGTCTTGTTTATAGAAAGGACTTTGGGGGGAGATGGGGGCTGGTGGGGGGAAGGAGTAATGGCAATGAGGGTTATATCTATGTGTATGTTTGGATGCATGCTTTGTGATGTGATGTGATGTGATTGCTTGCTTCCTTTTATCCAAATTAAACATCAACACTCTTCTTCACTAACTTCCTCGTCTTCCTCGCAAGAAAATTCTACCGTCCCATCCATTCCATCCATCCAACACCTCCTTCCCTCCCTCACTTAGCTTAAATCAAACAAGCCAGTCCCAGCCCCAGCCCCCAGTCCCAACTCCAACTCCAACTCCACCTGTATACATCCATCCAACACAAACGAAAGCTTCAGCCCCACCCGCGTACTGTGAACATTCCATTCCATTATATTCTATCCTATTCTTGCATATATGCTACGCACTCGTCCCACGCTGCTATATACAGTATAATCCGTGGAACGGCGGATCGGATCGGATCGACAGGCATGTATGTGCACACGTGTGGGTTGCTGACGCGAGGAGATGGGCGGGTTATATTAGATGTACTGGATTGGACTGGACTGTATGATATAGGTTTCTTGTGTGGTGTGTGCGGGTACGGTATGTAGGGAATGATTATTTTGGGGGGTGGAGGAGAGGAGAGGTGGGGTGGGGATGGGGATGGGGATGGAATATATATGTATTGTGGGTGGATGAGAGGATATACTATTTGGCTTGTGAGATCTACTTGGGCAGAAGAAGCTACGCATTCGGAGGGATGGCACAGTGGAAGGATTTATTGTTGATACATATGCATAGATGTATTGAAATGAGTTGGATATATATGTAAATGTATACATACGTAGGTAGTACTCATATTAGAGTTCAATTAGAGTGAAGACTTGGTTTTATTAAGATCTACAGATGCTGCGATAAGATAACCTCAAGCATGACTAAGCTACTGTACTGTACCTCCAGTGATCCGTCTATCACTTTGGCCCGCAAATGACCCTCACAATACCTAAGAGATTTCCATGTGCAATACTTACTAGGTACAAGTCAGCATTAGCTCAGGTCCAATACAAGCCACAGTTGGCTGCATTGGGATCAAACATCAAAGTCACATCACACCACCACCCCACACCGCTGCAGAACTAAGCCGTGCACTAGATCTAACCCGGTGTCGATATTCAAGATTGCTTTGCAACGCGCCTAGGAGGAGGAAGGGGATGACGTAGACATTATTTCTAGTCTTTATTTACGGTAAGTAAGTAGTCTGTGTTTGTGTTTGTAAATGTGGTCTGGTTAGGTGGGTAGGAGAAAGAGATGGGTAGATACATAGATACATAGATAGATAGGTATGTAAATATATATCCATGGCCATGATCTATAAAGATCAATCAAGGATACGAGTAATATAATACATCTTTTTTTACGGAAAGAAATGCATCCAGGGTCCATTCTCATTTGGGTGATGATGGTGAGGGTGAGGGACAGCGGCTGCGGGGATGGATTCTAGATTTGACGGTACAGTACTGTAGCTTAACCTTGACAAGCTGGGTGGCTACGTCATGCATGTTGTTTGGGCCTGGGCGCAGCACCTAGTCGGGAATGATCGTCATGGAGGCAGGAGCTTCAAATATCAACACTCTCGTCCCTTTCACACCTAAAAACCTTGCTTGTTCTCACTTACTTTCAAACAAAGCGAAAACACATCACACTATACATCCAATCTACAGTCCAAGTAGAGTAAACGACTGCATACTTGATTGATCCAAGAACAAACAAACAAGCAACCTCACATCAACATCAACATCAACATCAACAACAACAACAACAAACAACAACACCAGACATCATGCATCGCACATACTCCATGAGACAGTCGCGGGCTCCTACTGTATGCGCTTCCCTCTTTGCGCAATCATCATCAGCTTCCTATACAGTGCTAACCTAATTAACTTCTGCGCAGGCCTCGCAACTCCAGAACCCTCCTCCACCACCTTCTAGCACCAAGTCCGGACGTTTGTTCGGAAAGGGCGGTCTTGGTTAGTGAATCCCCCTATGACGTGGTGGTTATCGCAACATTTATCTCCAATACACATGGCGGCATGTCGGTATGGTTCCGTCGACGAGGGCAATTGATCGCGAGAGGCATCTTGGTGTTTGCAGTATCGTATGATACTGTGTTGCTGCTGCGCGTTCCTCTCAAGCCAGCAGCCCCACGCCACGGTGTACCAACCGCTGCTCCCGTTGCTGGGACCACGAGCCAGACCCCGACACTAGAATTTCAGTTATGATAATGTTCGCATGCTAACGCGCTCAATAGGCCATGCTCTCCGCAAGCAAACCGCCGGGCAATTCGGCCCAGATCTTGCCAAGAAGCTCTCTCAGCTCGTCAAGATGGAGAAGAACGTGATGCGCAGCATGGAGCTCGTGGGCCGTGAGCGTATGGAGGTTGCTGTACGTTATTGACTATGCCGCAAAGCTTTTACCGTTGATTAATGTGATTCTAGCAACAACTCTCCATCTGGGGTGAGGCATGCGATGACGACGTTTCGGATGTCACGGATAAGCTCGGTGTCTTGCTCTACGAGATCGGTGAGCTTGAGGACCAGTATGTTGACCGTTATGACCAATACCGGGTTACCATTAAGAGCATCCGAAACATCGAGGCTTCCGTCCAACCCAGCAGAGACCGTAAGTCACAGCACTCGACCCTCTTTTTCAATTATTAATCACGTGCACAGGCAAGCAAAAGATCACCGACCAAATCGCTCAGCTCAAGTACAAGGAGCCCAACTCTCCCAAGATTGTCGTCCTCGAGCAAGAGCTTGTTCGCGCCGAAGCCGAGTCCCTAGTCGCCGAAGCCCAGCTCTCCAACATTACCCGTGAGAAGCTAAAGGCAGCCTACACCTACCAATTTGATGCCCTCCGCGAACACTGCGAGAAGCTCGCCATCATCGCTGGCTTCGGAAAGCACCTCCTCGAGCTTGTCGATGACACACCGGTGACGCCGGGCGAGACCCGCGCTGCGTACGATGGCTATGAGGCTTCTAAGGCTATCATCCAAGACTGTGAAGACGCACTCACCAATTGGGTTACTGCCAACGCCAAGGTTTCGTCTAACCTCTCAACTCGTGCCCGCACATTGTCTCAACGCCGTCGCAACAACATCCAGCGTAATGCCGAGGGTCATGATCTCTCAGGCCAAGATCAGCCATTGAACGACCGCGAATCAGGTCTCTGGGTTCCAGCTAGCGCTCACAAGGGCGATGAGTTTGATGATGAGGAGGAAGAGGAGGAGCTTGGTGCACCTTCTATCCAAGATAGCGCTATTAATGGCGAGTCGAGAGGCCGTACTGAAGAGGTTATCGCATAAGATTGTCTAATGAGCAGGATGTTGAGGCACGGGGTAGTGGCGAGTCACATTCGGACTGGTTGTGGATATTCCCAAGCAAGATCTTTCTTTTGGTGATTCATGAAAATGCGCTGCGAATATACCCGTTGGGAGGGGTATAGGCTAATTAATGTGCGGTGGTAATTTATTGATGAATGGATGAGGATGGCCTGGAACGGAATGGGATGGGTGGATAAATGCGTTTATGTATTTGTAGTGCTGCGCCTGAAAATTATATTCTTTCTTATTTACACCTTTAACCTTTAAAGCCGCTAGTTTTGCTATATGATGTTATGAGATGAGATGCAGTGCTTGTAGGGGAATGGGGTTGTAAATGTAGAGGTATAATGCAAGGTATACTATACATCCTTTGGTAAGAAAACCAGGATATCGATAATGAAATCAAAGTATCTTCCTCATCGAATATATCTACCTCTCCACCATGTCTTGTCTCGTACTTCCAACCCCTATTGCAATTGCAATTGCGGATGCGTGAGTAGCTGACAGTTCTGGGTAAAGTTAGTTATGTTCCATTATATATATTCCCGTGTGAGTGGATGAATGAATGAAGATATATATAGATATATAAACGTAGGGTTTCCGTAAGTAAATTCGGTAGGCATCGAGCATATATGTTGTTTTGTGAGGCTAGTGCTGTGTAGATCTGTGGGGGTTGTTTTGTGTTGAGGGTTAAGGAAGGGTAAGTAAGGGTTTTAGCAGGAGGCAGGGCAGGGTAATACGACGGGCTCGCGTATTTATTTTCTCCCCTTTACATCCCATCTGCCATGACTTGTTGATGGTAGGGCTAGTCTTGCTCGACCGACCTAGTTCTTTATGCACACCGTTCAATGCGAGCTCCCACTCTTCCATCGTTTGATTTGTATTGCTTCGCATGCACTTTCCAGCTCTTGATCGAAAAGATCAACACCGAAGAGCTTGTTGCCATTATGGATAACCCTGCTGCTGGTTTGGAGGACGCATCGAAGCTGAGACTCTTCTATGATGGAGAACGTCAAGACTTGGTTCAAGTTGAGCCCTGGTGGTCCTGGTCGGGACTTGGATCGTGCTCCTGGATCTATATTCGAATTCGGAACCGAGACTGAAGAGATGATAACTTACTCAGAGTTTTGATAGTACCAATTGACTTAGTTGAAAGAAGGATATACTCGATTCCAGCTGCAGATTGTGTTGATATGCACCAGGTGCCAACAGGATCAGCGGTACTTGTGCCGTTGAATTATTTATAACTATACGGAGTATAGTTATCGGCACGGTATGTTTGGAGATAATCTGCGAGAAGATCTTTCAAAATAACGTGTCAGATCCATATCCACCCATGACAGCGGAGGCGCAGAGTAGGACATAACAAGATAGATATAGTGTTGAGGGATGTAGGATTCGAGAGCGCCGCATTCCAATATCGCAAAGGGTACTCAGCTCAATGATGATCTTGAGCAATTTTGGCTTGGGGCGGTGAAGCCGGGGTCGTTGTTTGGGAGGGAAGGGGCTGGAAATGAGGAACGGAGCCAGGCCGGCCCACCAATTAGCGCCTCCTTCGCGCAGCTTACCCGATATGGTATGCTGTTTGCAGCAGAGAAATTATTCCGATATCTCAACTCATCCTGTCTGTGCTGCTTCAACCACTTTATGGCTCTCGCTATGCAATATCAGTGGCCCAAATATAAGCTTTGTTTGCATGGACCGACAATGCTTGATCTTATAAGAGGCACAGCCTTATACGTAACCCCGGAAGTCTTACCCCTGAAATGGGAGAAACAGACTAATAGCATCTATCCCCGCGCTGGTAGGCCTATTCTTAGCAAGAAGATCTATATGGATATTTCATATAAGACTACCACTCTCTCTGGCAGTTTCTAGCATATTACTTACTCAACCTACAATCCGTTCTTCTTGGCCGCTTGAAAACTGCTGAATATCTCTTGCTTCATTCCACTTGTCTTAGTCCTGTCTGCCACGCCTACGATGCGTTTGTTCCATGATAACGATAGCTCCACCAGCTCGAATTCGACTACAAAACATGTTTGTCCCGTTGGGAGTCATCCAAACCCGAGTATAACCCCCCGCAACGACTGTTTTGAAACGTCACTGACAGTAACCAATTTGTAGCTCAAGTTCCTATAATTGGTTCACTTAAATTTCATGACTTATCCGTGATAATCTCAGGGTCTTGCATGGCATTTGTGTGCTTGGTCTCCTTCTTCTTAATCATAAGACACGCGACACATTTCTCGCTCCCAAAAGAGCAAAAGCAGTCAGTAGTCCTTCCAGCTTTAGGGGAAGCATATGCTAATATTCATACAGAGTCATGCGAATAGTATTTATGGTGCCAGTCTTCTCTCTGGTCACATTCCTATCGATCGCCTTTGATGGTTCAGCCATATATATCAAAAATATCCAGGGGGTTTATGAAGGGATTGCGTTTTCGAGCTTTTTCCTCCTGCTCTGCGAATTTATTCAGGAGAATGAGGAAGATAGAGTAGCATTCTTGGCTTCTTCGGGTGCGACAAGGCAGTATAGGGTACGTTACTTCAACGCCATAAGTCAATAGCGGGTTACTAACAAACAATAGGCTGCTTGTATTGGGGTGTTCCAACTACCATTTGCCATGCTCTTGCAATTAGTCATCACGGACATTACGCAGGCAGCTGGCACATATTGTAAGGAATCAAATAAATTCTACTTTGCAAAGATATGGGTATGCTTATTCCCTAATATAATATCAACAAATGTCACTAATTCTGGAGTAGATGTCCATTCTCAATAGTAAGCAATATGCGCTTTAAGACCTTCTCCTTTTGCTTTCTGAACATTCTGCTGCCTCTATTGCACCCCTCAAACGAAAATCCATCGTTTATTTCCACATTTTATTCTTACTGGAAGAAAACAAGTATTATTTGATTTAATGTTACTAACTTCCATTACTTTAGTGATTAGCACTACAGTCGCTGTTGTTTCCGTCATCAAATTCTACACTGTCACAAAAGATGTTACAAAACGTCGCAAACCGCTTTCCAAATTGGTCGGCTTCAAAGCAATTATTGGCTTGAGCTTCCTACAAGACGTTAGTCTCGCCCTTCTGCCCTTGCCAAGCCAACATCTGACCTTTTTCTCTTCAGCTCGTCTTCTCATTCCTTCAAAGTTCCATGAAACCGACCGAGCACTACACATATAATGATCTCACCATCGGTCTCCCGAACCTACTCCTGTCGGTCGAAATGGTCATATTCGCCCTCGCCTTCCTCTACGTTTTCCGCACACACGAATACTACCCCACCAAAGGCGTTAGTGCTGTTCCGCTTGGGCACGGCGGGTATCATGGTGGATTCTTAGGCATTAAAGCCATCATCACGGCCTTTAGTCTCATCGATATCATCAAGGGAATTTTCGGTATGCTAACGCTGGCGAAGAACAAATTGAGCGCAAGTCCGAGTAAGGTATGGGATACGGGTTCAAGCACGGAGGTGAGTATTTGAGACTCGAAAGAGGGCTAAGGCTGATAATGATGGCTAGTATGAGAGGATTAGCATGCAGCAGAATTATGGGCAGACACCGGAGTATCCACATAATACTGCACACCCACAAGGAATGCCTTACCAACAGGCGGCGACATATCAACAGGAGAATTTTCAGCTCCCTGATGCGTATCATGCTGGGACACCGTTTAACCAGGATACGGGATATCACCACTAGATACGATTGATGCTACGAGATACCATTGCTGTTGGCGTTTTGTGATAGATGGAGGGGAGAGCTTGTTTAACGTACGGGATGTCTCTCTCTTTGCTGGCGTTGTTTTATCTACCACGAATGCATTGTATAAGCTTTGTATCTGAGGAAGATATTGGAGAGAAAGAAGAGGGTAAGCCCTTAAACCGGTTCCATATATTCTGGGATCATTGATCTTCAAGTATAGCGCACTCTGTGGGTTGAAGTGCAAGCAGTCAGATGTTCTCTTAGCGTATCGCTTGCCAACCTACTACGTTAAACTTAATCGCAATGCTTTCCTGACTTGCTCCGTACGTTCTTATAGTTTTATGCCAATGTTGGCAATGAAATATACGACTAGGAGTTTGTATGAACTGAACACGACCGGCAATAAAACCTCGTGAGAGTAGCATTACCTGACTCTTTGGGACGCATCCAAAACGGTCATGCATATGCATATATTAAGACACACATACCCCGCCCTCTAAATGTTACACGTGGTACACAATATGGATCGGTCGAGGCTACTAATAGCGACACCCAGAGTGGATCTGTAGCACAGATATATACGCATGCTCGTGTCTGCTCCTTGTTTCACACGCATCAACCGCACCTCGTCTTTATTCTAAACATTCTCAACAATATGCTCTTCTTTGACATCCTCCCCCAGACCACCTTTTTTGGGGTAATCTTGGCCTTAGTAGTCGTGTGGTGCATCCAGACCGCTGTCTACCGCCTCTACTTTTCTCCAATTGCTCACTTTCCGGGCCCAAAGCTTGCGGCATTCACGCTCTGGTAAGTCAGTCGTCGAGTTTCCCTCTCACAGGTAGCCTGCAGTGATAGACTAACCGTAAGATAGGTACGAGTTCTACTATGATGCCTGGCTCGGTGGGCAATATGTCTTTAAAATACATAGGTTGCATGCGCAATACGTAAGTGTGAATGCTATCAATCGATCCCCGAGAGAAGGAGCGCAGACGTCTCAACACTAACGAAAACTCAGGGCCCCATCATTCGAATAAACCCCTACGAGCTTCACATCGACACCCCAGAATTCTACGATGAACTATACGCCGGGTCGAGCAAGAAGCGTGATAAGTACAGATGGCACAATAAATGGGCTGCAAATGATTCATCGGCATGGGGATCGATTGACCACGATATTCACAGGATGCGCCGTGGAGTGATAAATCTGTTCTTCTCTAAAGCCAGCGTTAGACGTCTCCAGCCAGTCATTCAAGAGCGTGTAGACCAGCTATTGTCGCGGATCAAAGGTTTTAAAGTCTCGGGGAAACGACTGACTATATCTCTGGCTTATGTCGCACTATCAAGTGGTACACATACAGCTGATTCCTATCTTAACTTACTTCCGCCATCATTTTTCCTTATACATTGCTAATACAGTATACCGAATTCAGATGTCATCGCCGACTACTCTTTCGGGCGAAGACCTCAGCGCCTCGAGCAAGAAGATTTTGACCCAGCATACGCCCAGGCAATGCACGAACAAGCTGCCACTATGCACTTCAATAATCAGATATACTGGCCCTTTCAACTCCTCACTTCACTTCCACATTGGCTAGCCCTTGCAATTGCACCGAACATCTCCTTGTATATCGATTTCGTACTTGACTGTGCAAAATCCATCGAGGCGATAAAGAATGGCTCTTGCGATCTTTCCACGAAGACAAGTCATCCTACCCTCTTCCAGGAATTACTCGAGGGCGACGTCCCGGACAGCGAAAAGAGCATTGATCGACTTGTACAGGAGGCACAAGTTGTTGTTTCAGCAGGTACTGAGACAACTGCTTGGTGTCTTTCAGTCATCACGTTCTATATATTAACGAATCCCACGATTTTAGAAAGGTTGAGGGTAGAACTCGAAGAAGCGATTCCTGATCCGGATAAACCGGTGCCGGTGGAGAACATTGAGCAGCTTCCATACCTGACTGCGTGTATCCAAGAGGGTTTGCGGCTTTCATATGGCCTTAGTACCAGGCTACCGAGAGTCTCGCCAGTTGATGTTATGGTGTTCAATGATGGGAAGAAGGACTGGCATATTCCACCAGGAGTACGTTTCAATCGATCTCCTGACATTCACACGTTCTCCCAATGGATTCTAATAATCTTTCTAGACCCCAACAAGCATGACCTCATATCTAATACACCACAACGAATCAATCTTCCCAAAGTCCCACGAATACATTCCGCAGCGCTGGATCGACGACCCCCGCCTTGACAAGTACCTGATTTCCTTTTCCAAGGGAACTCGGCAGTGTGCGGGCATCAACCTCGCATACGCCGAGCTCTATACTACACTGGCCAATATCTTCCGGCGTTATGGAGGGCCTGAAAGTACGGGGCCAGAGGGAAGCCTTGAGCTGTTTGAGACGATGAAACAAGACGTAGAGATGGTGGCGGATATGTTTATCCCCTTTGTGAAGAGGGGATCGAAAGGCATTCAGGTGTTTGTGAAGTAGGTTTAGTCTTACATCATCTATCTACGTTCACAGTAGAATGGGGTGATTATTGAGCGAGGACTTGGGACTTGAGGAAGTCTAGCATGCAAATTAGAAACCAGCAGACTTAGCGAGACTTGGTTATGAATATCCGTTTACCTTCTACAAATCTACTAAGCGTATAGCCTACTACGACAAAAGCTTGCCAGGCAGACATTCGAAGTATTTCGACTCCAAAGCAGACATTTGAAGAGCTACAGTAGCTACTCCATAAATCCAACTATATCAGGGTAATGCACGGTATCCCTGGGATTATGAATGCCGTTTTATCTAGATTCCACTGGATGACAACCGCAAGTCTCAAATAGAGCAAAAATGCCCTGAATAGGAAATCATGGCTGGGCAATTAAGCTTACTATAGGCTATGCTATGCATGCCGGTCCCCGCATCTGCCGTGCAGATTCTGCACCCGCACCCGCACCCGCAAGCCACAAGAATGGCTCAGTAATCAGTCTGTAGAACGTTCCGGATGCTTACGATCGTAGGTGGCACCGCTCACTAATCGATTGCACATACGACTTCGATGAAGGTGTTGCGAGCCAGGGCTAGAGCTGTCCAGTTCTGATAAGTTAGCGGGGTAAAGGTAACATCAGAACTGCTATGATGAGTGTACGCCGTGCAGCTCCGAGGTTAGGATCAAGTTGTTTACAAATTTAATGTGACGAAAAGAAAACATATCCTGGGATCATTTTGCTGAAGAGGTAGGGCATATATAGGTCACTATGTCCCTCAATACTGACTACATTTGCTCGGAAATATGCTACAATCCATTTCTTGACCTTCTTCGTCCTGTCATTTGTGAGCCAAGATGAATATCTCCCACAGCAAGGCCTGTTGCACCCGTGCACCTGTCATCCTCCGCGGTGGCTACAACTATAACCAAACCGGGAAATACGTCGAGTATGACGGACTAAAGACTTGTGAGCTTTGTTTTATTACCATTTATCTCAATTTCCGTCGAGGTATTTCTTCAGACCCAACTAATAACACCAATTAGACGAAACCGGGTCGCCCACAACCAAACGCGGAATCCTTATGATATACGACATCTTCGGCATATTCGTCCAAACAGTCCGCGGAGCCGATATCCTTGCTTCAGGCCACCACGAAACTCCCGACAAAGGTGGACAATACAAAGTATTCATGCCAGACTGGTTCGGAGACCACGCTGCCGACGTGCAAACCTACCCTCCGAAAACGCCCAAGGATGTTGCCAGCATAGCCGCCTTCATGAACGGACCCGCGGATCCTGCCAAGACAGTGCCGAGGATAGCACCGCTGATGGAGGCGATCAAGAAGGCGAATCCGCAGATTGAGGAATGGGCCATCTTGGGATTTTGTTGGGGTGGGAAGATCGCTGCTTTGGTGTCGCGGGAGGGGAGCTTGTTTAAGGCCTCTGGACAGTGTCATCCCAGCTTGCTTGAAAGGGCTGATGCGGCAAAAGTCACTATTCCGATGGTGGTTTTGTCGTCTTTGGACGAGGTTCCTGAGGTGAGTTGCAGTGTGCCTAAAGAATGATGAGAGGGTTCATCTTGCGGAAATCGGGAGACGCTAGTAGTAAATTTGCTGATAAAATGTGACAATGCTAGGAGGTAGATCCTTGGGTCCAAGATCTGAAAATGGCGTCTACTTCAAGTTTCAGTGAGATTTTTACCGATTCAGTCCATGGCTGGATGACTTCCAGGTACGTACACCCCTCCATCTGTTCCTGAAAGACATATTTTAGACACTTACCACCTCATGCACTTAATACTGATATGATGTAGGGCTGATTTCGAGGATCTGCATAAGTTTGAGGAATATTTGCGTGGATACAGAATAGTTCGCGAGTTCTTTGCTCAATCCTTGTAAGTTGCAAGACGTGCGGAAATAAGGCGATGCCTTCGATCATCGAGCTGCAATGGTAATAATAAAAAATCGTTTCCCGTAAAGCTTACATTAACGTGAATTTGTCATTGCCATCCGCAAATTAATCCATGTCTAAAGAGATATAAGACCACCCAAGCTGCAGAAAACTTTCCGAGTAACCAGAAGTTTAGAGACATCTATGATTGGGACCTATCGCGTTTAAGGCTCTATTCCCAAAATCCACGCGAAAGACCATCTAATCAGTAATTGGGATAGACTATTAACTTTAAAGATCTTGGGTGTTGGCTCGGGTGTTGGTTCAGGGGCTCGCTTGCTAGTGAACGAGGATCGGTTTTGACAGCAAATGTAAGTCAATGAATGACAGCAGGCAGTTACGACTAAAAGAATAGGATTTAAGATAATAACCTTTCAGACATCTACACAACTAGAAAATGGCCTAAGTCTTACACGTACTTGATTCTATTACTGTTTGAGTTAACATATGCAATAATGTCTGAGTGGATCTAATAGATAGTCTGGTATATTAGATTGAGGTTTACAGAAGTGACTAGGAGGTTATTTGATAGCAAATAGAACTTTGACAGTAGTAATTTCTCCTTTCTTAAGCATCAAGGTCGTCCTTTCCATATACGTAATAAAACTTTCACAGGTCTAGTTTACTTGTTGGTTATTCATATATCGCTGGGTCTAATAGTATTAAACCTCTAATATAAATCTTACGTCAAGCTATGGTAAATTATTTCTGCCAAGATCTGACTTGGTGACAGGTGAGGATATTTATCGACTGTTTATAAACTAATTCACTCTAAAGATACTAGAATTCAGAGAATCTTTACCCTAAACCTTCTTTCTTATTAATCACTTTGAAGTTCATCACATTATCAAAACAAACCGATATTTCAAAAGAATCCCCTTGTTATTTATTAATCTTTTCTAAAAATCAAAATCCAAAAATAAAACCTAAAACACCAGAACTTTTAAACTCCAACGCCAACTCTTAAACGCCAACGCCCCTACAGAACTTACCTAATCACCTCTTAATAACGGTTCCCAGTCGCCTCCCTCATAGTACACTTAAGGCAATTATCACCTCGGTTGAGAAACTGAATGCGATAGTTCGGGCAAGCGGGAGGGGTGCACCGTGCTGCGACTTGGTGACTGCATTCGGTGATGGTGTAGCGTTGGCAGCCGCAGGTGTAGGTGGTTCGGAGTTCGTAACACATTATTGATGTGGTGGTAGTTAGGTTTAAGTTTTGTGGTGGTTGTTTTATGCAGTGGAAGTTGTAGTAGTGGTGTGTGTATGTGTGTGTGCGGTTGGTTGGGTATGGAAAAGTGTGATATGGGAGGAAGAGGAAGAGGGATTTATAGGTAAACTGTCAGGGTTGTTTTTAGATGGTTTAAAGTTGATTTGAAACACGTATGGCAGTACTGGAGGTACTGCAAGGAAATTTTAGAATGAAAGAAGTTGATAAATGCTATTGTTCTGTCTTGAAGCAGCGATCCGAGAGAACAAAGTAATGGTAAGACTTGAAATAAGCGGGATAATCTAAAGAAAGGAAACAATTGGAATACTTCTTTTATTATCATACGTTTCCTTTGTCCGCTTTGAGACCGACTTCAGGAAGTAAACAGGATAAGGAGGTCATAACTTATTGATTCATTTTTAGTTTCACATCGGAGGGGGTGATTGAAGTAACGTGACTTTAGTATTGCAGGGCATAGCTTCCCCTGCTATTAGTATTTTTAGCCCTAATATCTTCTATTCCGCTCTTATATAATACATATTAATTAGCCTCTTTAAAGTTATTAGCAAATGAATATCCACTTCCACCTCATCCCACCTCCATTCCCTACCCTGCAACTACACGAATATAAAACCCCGCACCCTCCCACCCTTCTCAATTCAGAATGGCTTAAGGACGGCTGGCATAGGAGGCATCTGTTGGACGGATATGGAGATGGATTTCAAGAACATATATTGAGTTTTATATTTATGCCGCAATTCCACTCTACTTACCCCAACACTCAAATGACTGTCAAGAACACCTTTACCGTCATTCCAAATCCATTCATTCATTCATGCATTCATTCATTAATCCATGCAGTCATTTTACCCGACGAAAATGACCTTTAAATATATACAGGATATGCATATGTATATTCAACATATCGCCTTTCTAGAACCCTCCCTCTACATGTGAGACTAAACCATTCCTCACCAACCCTCAAACACCAAGAAGAGCCCTCGTCCGTGCTGACGCTGGAAAAACCGGCTAATTCTATGTATGATTCCTCTACAACCCCTCGACCGCAGCAGATGTTTTATACCACGCCACCAAACCGGCCAGTTGCGAAAGCTTCAAGCACGATAATGCCCGTCTGCCAACTTACGCATTCATTACGAGTAATCTGCATTTAGTGGGGAACGTCAGACATATGAATAAAGGGTCGTTTGTTCCCTATTTCTATTTAAATTCCTTCCTATTCCCTAAACCTACAGAAAACCCCACCTATACATTTATTGATTGGCCAGCCCTACTGCACCTTATCCTATCTCCAAAACACCCGCTAAAATTGCCACACCAAACAAATCAAACCAATCGTTCCTCATTCGCACTCCCAAACACCGTTTTTGTTCCTTACAAATGAAATCCCACACCGCTTTCCCAGCCTTAACCCCCAATTTCATTACGGCCCTCCTGACGGTGGATTTGTATTCTCAACAAGCGTAGGCGCAATTCTCCTCTTCTTCTTCACCCCACCATCCTCCACATCCACATCACTCTCACTAGCCCCCGCATCCCTCTTAACCCCACTCACACTGCTCGTCGTACTACGCGGCGTCTGTGGTGGAGTCGCAGCCATGAAGCTATTACCTGCCGCGATGCCCGCTAACGTGCCGCCTACTAATGTAGGATTACTGATAATCGTGCCAGGGGTAGCGTATGATGATTGTGTTGCTATCGACGACGTTGAATTGGAGCGGGTTGGAGATGAGGGACGGATAGTGCCTGTAATGTTGCCTGATGAGGTCGGTGGTGGAGAAGGAGCAACGGATAGATTGGAGGATGTGCGGTGGTGGGATGATGGGAAGGGGGAGGGGGGCGCGATGGCCGTTGGTGTTGCCATGGGGGTGGTTTGGGATGAAGTTGTGGATATGATTGGGTGTTTGGCCGTGGGGACTTCGCCTTTGTATACCTCGCCCAATTCGGAAGGGGAGAAGGTTAGGGTTGAGCAAAAGCCGTCGGAGGAGGTCATTAGGAGGGTTTGACCGTCGGTGGACCTGATAACTGTTAATTGGGCACGTGAAAAGGTGGATAGATGGACTTACCAAGTCAAGTCTGTAAAGGTCGCACAGTGCAGATTGCTAACGATGCAGAGCGGTGTTTGTTGTTGAGTATCGTATAGAAGGACGGCATCTTCGGTTGCAGCTGCATATATCATTCGATACGGCAAGCTGAATGCCATTGGAGGCCCTTGAGTCGATGCATTTGTTTCCACCTCTAATGACTTCGGTTTTGGTGAAGAGGTTGGTCCTGAGGGATCACTTGTTTGTAGAATAAGTGGAGGTGGTTCCATGACAGAATGTGAGGGTGATTTTGGAGCAACTGCAGGTTCTGGGAGAGCCATCAGGGTATCATCCGCCGATGAGGTGTCAATTGTGATGTTTTTTGTTGTTACTGGTCCCTTTCGAATGTTGTAAAATATTGGAGAGCATTTCACCACAACCGAAGGTTTCTTATGCCCGGGAAGATGTGCCACTGGGGGCTTATTGATCCCACCTCTGGTGTAGATGTAGACCGTGTTTATCACGTCACTCGTCGGCTTCGTCGTATCATCTAGTCCCTTGAACTGGTTTTGGTACTGTCCAGCTGGAGTGAAGAGAAGGCTTCCGTCAGGTGTAAAGGTCAATCTGCGGAAGAACGACTTGAGCGTGTCGTTGGCGTAGATATTCGCATTTTTAACTCCAAGCCCAACTCTCGGGGATGCTTCCATTGGCATTACAGCTGGCAATGGCATGGAAGGTGCTGGGGAGGCGGATCGGCGCATTGACATAGCTGGCGAAGCCGCCCCAAAAGATGATCTCCTACTATGGCTGATCGTACTGGGCGGGTTCATAGGCAATGCCAAAGATGTCGGAGTTCCTGGACATGATGGAACTGGCGATCCAATACTAGCAGGGGGCTCGATTGGTAGCTGGGAACGGAATCCCGTATCAGGAGGTGCAGGGCTATTCGACGATATTCTTCGACCTGGTAAATCCATCTTCATGTTGTTTCCAATCTTCTTTGGTATCTCATCCCTGTTATCAAGAACATAACTTCCATCTTTTGTCCTCAGTGTGTAGATATGTACGGATCGATCGGATGATTGGGTTGCGATGTACTCGTTGAGAGGATCCCATGTTACACCTTGAACGTAGTGTTGATGTTCAGCAATCTGGCGTATGAGTTGACCTGGGAGAGTTAGCTGATAATATTGATATTTTGTCAAATATTCTACCTGTTTGAGCATTGTAGATCCTGGCAACATTGTCCATGCTCCCAGTTATAAAGTAGACACCATCAGGAGACCAGGCCAAGTCGTATATCTCAGCACCCGTCGATCGGCACATATGTCTCGTCCGCCAGGCCTCTTTATCTTCCAGTCCATCCTCTCCCAATGTGGGCTTGCCGTTCTGCGAATCGAGGACCCAGGTGATAACATTCCCATCATCACCAGCAGATGCTAATACATCCCCTATGGATGGTTAGCCAGGGTCCAATAGTCGAGGGAGTAGGAATTTACCTCGAGGATTCCACCGGACCACATTTACAGCCTGGGTATGCCGGACCATCGTACACAGATATTCGACCTTTCGATCCTCTCCCTCGGCGTCTATTCTCCATAACTGTGCCTCTTGTCAGCAATAATCCGCCAATTTGAATATCTGGCACCTACTCGGACATTGTTATCCCCACCACCTGTTGCCAATCGCCCCTTTCCGTGAGGCTGGTAGTCGGCAGAGTATATTGGGGCATTCTCAGCATGCCAGTTGACGATTATCGGGGAGGCTTTCATGATTGCTGCAGTAAGGGAGCTTCGAAGCTGCCGTCGTGGTTGAATCCGGCGGCAGCTGCACCGGTATAGCTTAGAGGGGGAGACAAAGGGTGATACTTTGCTATGCTATTCCGGCAAATTCGGTGGAGGGTTGGGGGGCGGAGAAGAAAGATTATGGTTTCGAGGAGGTCGAAGGTTTGGGAGGATGCGGGCAGGGATTAGATGGTGTCGCCCGGAGCTTGGAGGTAGTTTGGCTGCGTGCGGGTTGATGAATCCAAATATCGACAACTTTCTGTGTAGAATTTGGTGAAGAATTCAAGTGAAGATTTAGAGTCGCGTAAGGAAGAGGGGGGATGTTTGAATGAATTGTGGTGGTGGTGGTAGATGTTAATATGGTCGTACTCGTACATCAAGGAGGAGGAGGAGGAGTTGCAGGCGGCGTGTCTCAGCGAATGGGATTCACGCGTCGGAGCTACTGTATAGTAAGCTAAGGGGTGAAGGAAACCCTTGATTCAGTGAGGGGAGAGTTTGGTTTCATAGCCACAACGTTATGATAACATATACTAAAGGTGGGTTCTTTCGGATCTTACTATACTTTTATGAAGTCGCAGAATGATATATATATATATATTGCATTTAAATTACCGTATCCTATTTGTATTGTGAAATCTCTTGTGCAGATGAATGTCGTCCATGAAGGTGTTACCACCACGCTCTGGAACACAGGTAAAGAACGGATAACTACCTAGGTCGGTATATTAGGGCTTCATACTCCCTCAAACTTACTCTATATCATAGGTGGAAAGCAGTGGAAAGCCTCCTCCCTCTTTTCAAACAACAACCCCTGGCCCTGACCTGATATGTACCTATCCTATCATAGGTATGTACTGTACTACTTGTATCAAGCGAAATCGAAATCTCATCACGTGCACATCACCTCACTCGCAAGCTCGCGCCTTTCTTCTTCTACTACAGTACTAGAGATCTATTTCCATCCAAACGGAAGACATTCCAAAGCGCCGTTCACGCTTGACTCTGCAGCCGCAAAGCCCACCGATATTGTGGATCTGTCAGACGCCCCTCTCAAGCTAAGGGGAAGGAAGTGAGTGAAGTTCTCTATCGTGCACCCGATTATCTTCCCTTTCCTTACTCATCTCCTCTCACCGCTCCAGTTCACTCGTATTTTCAGAACCATTCGCCTTCCGCCGACTGCAATACAGCATGTAGAGTGCAGCTGGTTTGAGCAGAAAGCTCGCATTGTTATAGCTACAACTTCGATATCGGCATGGACATTGGCGTGTGACCGCTCAACCCTGGTCAAGTTAAGTGATTCATCATCATCCTACGAGTACTTTGAACCTCGAACCTCGAGTATATGTATATGTATATGTGTATGTGTATGTATATAATGAGTCTCCCCACATCTGCATTTTCACTAGATGCCAGGTCAAACCAGATTAATTCTCGGTTGGTTCCCCACTCTTCTATTCCGCCTTTCCATGCATACAGGACGGTATTCTCTTGGATAGAATCTCTTATTGTGCTGTACGTCGTTCATCACCTGTTCATCACCTACCTTTTTTCGCTTAGACTGCCCCTCCCTCCTCTATCGCAACTCTCAAGCCGTTGCCGTTGTCGCGCCCCCCACCAATTCCAACATCTCCCTGCCGCCCCCCCCCGGGCCCCCAGCCAATTTTCATATATTCTTCCGCGTCTCTTCTTACCGGTTGACTCATATCCACTTCTTCCACATCAACCAGGCAACCAGGACGCAGAAGAAGAAGAAGAGTTATTCACACCTGGGTAATAACCGCGTCTGGACAAGCTTTGATGGCATCTTCCTCTTCCCTACATTTATTTATTTATCTATTTATTTAATCAACTTCTTCACGGTGACTTCTACCTGGCCCATCGAGTCTCCGAGTAAGAATGATTTAATACTCAAGTCAACAGATTCAACACTGTCTGGGACAACTACAATCAAAGCACGATGTTCGATCACCCTTCGAAATCCTTTGTGTCTGGAGTCGTGGGCACCGCTCTCATATTCCTGCTCACCTCGCCTTCGATATTCGCCATTATATCCCACTTACGCGCCCCCAAACCCAACGCCAAAACCTACAAAGACGAGGATGGCGCTGCTACCCCAGAATCCATGGCCAAGTACTCGGCCAAGATTCCCAAGATTATCCTCGTAGCCTTCGTTGCTCTTGGTTTTCTCACTTCAATTGCCTTGGCTGTGCTTGCTACTCTGGGTCGTCGTTCGCCTGCAGTCGTGGAGGATTGGCTCAATGCAGCTCAATGGGTATGTCCACGTGACTCATTCACAAGTACTCATGTACTAACATTCTGCAGTTCTTGATTCTTGTTCAGACCACCGGCGTACTCACGATACGGGACACCGTCAAGGCCTATACTCTCGGAATCCATACAACCATTTCATGCATCCTACTCCTCGCTGTTCTCCTCTTCCAAGACCAACTCATCACACAGGCTTCTGGCTTCGAAGGACCAGCAGAGATAACCACGCTCCGGACCGCACAGCTGTTCATCGTTATCTGTACTGGTTTTGCCGGCGTTAGCATTCCCCGCCGTCCAGATGTCTTCTACGGAGGTGTACCTCTTGATGGCATGTATACCGTATCAGCCCTCTCTCGTTACAGCTTCTCCTGGGTGGGTGGCCTGCTCTCCATGGCGAGAAAGGAAAAGCGCCTCAACCAGGATGACCTGCACAAAATGGACCATTTCACACGATCAAAGGACCTCAGCGAATCATGGATGAGTCAGAAGCATACAAGAAAGCTTTGGGTAGAGGTATTTCTCGCCCACAAGGGATCATTTCTCATTCAATGGTTTCTCACACTTGTTCAAGCACTGGGACTATTTGCACCACAATTCGTAACCTTCCAAATTCTACGCATTCTCGAGCGACGAGTTCCTGGGGAGGCTGTTCATTCCGAGGCTTGGATTTGGGTTTTTACACTATGCGTGACGACGATTGGATCTACGTGGGTGGAGGCTTGGTTGTTTTGGATATCATGGTCTGAGATTGCTATCCCAGTCCGAGCCCAACTATCTGCCCTTATATTTCAAAAAGCAATGCGAAGAAAAGATGTAAAGGGCGCTTCGAAATCAAGCCGAAAAGCATCTGATGAGGGTCTTGATATCTCCAACGCAATGGAGGATCCTGTGGCTGACAAACCCGAAGTCGACGAGGAAGAGGGCGATCCAAAGGGGAAGCAGTCGACTGTGAATCTCATCGGTGTTGACACGAAACGCATTTCTGACTTCTGCTCCTTCAATAATTATTTCCCTGGCAGTCTGTTCAAGTTGTTAACCTCACTAGCCTTCTTACTCTTGATTATTGGGTGGCAATCATTGCTTGCTGGGTTTGCAGCAATGTCTGTGACAATTCCCATCAATATTTATTTTAGCAGACGATATTCAGCTGCTCAAGATAGACTTATGAAAGTCAGAGATCAAAAAATGGCAGTCGTTACGGAAGCTCTACAAGGTATGTAAGACATTTGAAAAGTTGCTACACGCTAATGATTCCAGGTATTCGACAAATCAAATTCTCAGCCTTGGAGTCCAATTGGCACGAGAAGATTGGGAAAGTTCGAAACAAAGAACTGGACGAGCAGTGGCAAGTATATCTATCCGATACGTTTTTGCTGTTGTAAGTCAACCCTTCCATATCTAGATTCTTCCCTAAACTTGAATAGCTGTTGGATCACCGGTCCTGTAGCCCTCGCAGCAACATCCCTGGCCGTTTACGCGTTCCTATATAGAGAACTCACCCCCTCTGTAGCCTTCACAGCTATTGGCGTCTTCAACAACCTCGAAGTCACACTGGGCGTGATCCCCGAGTTAACGACCAACCTCATCGACGCTTGGGTATCTAGCGCCCGTATCGAAAAGTACCTCTCAGCGCCTGAAATCACCAAGAATACCAATGACGCCCCCAACATTTCTTTCGAGAACGCTGCTATCGCCTGGGCTTCTGATGAAGATAAAGAGGATGGCGATGAGCGATATGTTTTGCGGAACGTTAATATTGCGTTTCCAGAAAAGGAGCTCAGTGTTGTGAGTGGGAAGACGGGGACGGGCAAGAGTTTACTACTGGCTTCCATACTAGGCGAAGTCGATGTCCTAGAAGGCAAGATTAATGTCCCATCCCTACCCCACACACTCTCCCGCCATGATCACCTTGCGACCCCGGATAACTGGATAATCCCCTCGGCCATTGCATTCGTGGCGCAAATCCCCTGGATCGAAAACGCCTCCATCAAAGACAACATTCTGTTCGGTTTACCCTTTGATGGATATCGGTACAAGAAGGTGCTTGAGGTCTGTGCGCTGAAGAAAGATCTTGATATGCTTGCTGATGGGGAGAACACTGAGATTGGCGCGAACGGCATTAATTTGAGTGGAGGCCAGAGGTGGAGAGTTACGTTTGCTAGGGCGCTGTATTCGAGGGCGGGGATATTGGTGTTGGATGACATCTTTAGTGCTGTGGATGCGCATGTCGGACGGTTCATTTTTGAAAAAGGCCTCACTGGTATGTCCATCTTTTCTGGTAGTCTGAAGACAATGCTAACTCTTGACTGTTTGTAGGTGAGCTAGGCGTGGGCAGAACCCGAATTCTAGTCACGCACCATGTCGCCCTCTGTAAATCCAAGACAAAATACATCGTTGAACTCGGCGACGGCACAGTCGAGCACGCGGGTCTCGTTCAAGAATTGGAAAACGAAGGTACCCTCCAGGAAATCATTAGCCACGAAGAAAGTGCACAGCAAATCCAAGAAGACGAGGAATCTATCGAGTCTACCGCTGTCAACTCTGCGGAAGAGTCTTCTGATGAAAATGAGCCGCTGAAAAAGGTGGATTCGAAGACGCCGAGGAAGTTTGTCGAGGAAGAGGCGAGGGAAGAGGGGAGAGTTAAGACGGCGGTTTATTTGGCATATATGAAGGCGAGTGGTGGGATACCATTCTGGTCGGTGGCTGTTCTTGCATATGCTATTGTGCAAGCACTTACAACTGGTAAGTTGAATTCGCTCCTGTTTGCTTTCTAAGTCTGGTGCAACTCTCATTCGATATCACATTCCCTTAATTTAAGTCTGCTGACACATATAGGTCGATCATGGTGGCTCCGTCTCTGGACTGGCAACGACGAACGTCACACAACCGCAACCCACGCTTTCACATATTACTTTCAAGTCCACTCGCTCGCGCCCTCATTCTCAAACTCAACCGCATCCACTGAGCTTCCTCCACATGACAACCTGAACTATTACCTCGGTATCTACGTCGCGTTCTCCATCGTCTCAGCTCTCATCGGTACCTTTAGATACTGGTTTATCTTCACTGGATCTATCCGCGCCTCTCGCAAGCTCTTCGACAAGCTCTCCTTTACCATCCTACGAACCCCTTTGAGATGGATGGATACTGTTCCTCTAGGCAGAATCCTAAACCGCTTTACAGCAGATTTCAACGTCGTCGATGCTCGACTATCATCTGACATTGGTTTTGGAGCAAACAATATCTTTCGTCTCATCGGTGTCATAATAGCAGGGTGACTTTACACTCCCATTCTATTTTCGGCCTCCTCACTAACCTCAAAACAGAGTATTCGTTTCTCCCTACATTATACTCATCTCCATCGCTTTACTAGCAATCTGCGTACATATAGCCCTCCGCTACCTCCCCGGCGCCCGCGAAGTAAAACGTCTCGAGTCCAACGCCAAGTCTCCCGTATTCGAGCAATTTGGTAGTGCCCTAACAGGTGTTGGCACAATTCGCGCTTTTGACAAGACTGACACCTACATAACACGCATGTTTTCCAAGATCGACGACCACTCGACATCCTTCTGGCACTTGTGGGCCTTTAACCGCTGGATGGGATTCCGCATGTCTCTTGTAGGCGGAGTTTTCGCTACTTTTGTGGCCATCTTTATCCTTTGTATGAGTGATATCGATGCCTCTTTGGCGGGCTTTGCACTCAGTTTTGCGCTGGAGTATACTAGTACTGTGGTGTGGACTATCAGGCATTATGCTAATCTAGAGCTGGATATGAATGCCGCAGAGCGCATTATCGAGTACTCGAACCTAGAAACCGAGTCTCAAAGCGGTGTTGACCCGCCAGCGCACTGGCCATCCGAAGGACGTCTCGAAGTCAACGATCTGGTTGTAAGCTATGCGGACGACCTACCGCCTGTACTTAAAGGCCTTACCTTCCGCGTCGAACGCAACGAGCGTATCGGCGTCGTTGGCCGGACCGGCGCAGGGAAATCATCTCTCACCTTAGCACTGTTCCGCTTCCTCGAAGCACAACAGGGAAGTATCCACATCGACGGCCTCGACATCTCCAAGATAAACCTCCACGCGCTGCGCTCCCGCCTCGCCATCATCCCGCAAGACCCCGTTCTGTTCTCGGGCACTATCCGTTCGAACCTCGACGCCTTCGACCAACACTCCGACATCGAGCTGTGCGACGCCCTCGTACGCGTGCACCTCATCACCGAAGCCGAAGCCCTACACATATCTTCCGGCACCAACACCCCCACCCCCCTCACACCCACGACCACGAACCGCAAGAACAAAAACCTCTTTGCGAATCTCAACACGCCCATCACAGAAGGCGGGCTCAACCTCTCGCAAGGCCAACGCCAACTCCTCTGCCTAGCCCGCGCCATCGTCTCGCGCCCGAAAATCATGGTCCTCGACGAAGCGACAAGCGCCGTGGACATGGAGACAGACGCGCTGATCCAGCGCAGCATCCGCGAAGAATTCGGCGACAGCACACTGATCGTCATCGCGCACCGCCTGAGCACAATTGTCGATTTCGACAAGATCCTCGTGTTGGGCGAGGGCCGCGTCAAGGAGTTTGGCAGTCCGGCATCGTTGTGGGGGAATGAGGAGGGCGTGTTTAGGGGCATGGTGGGGGAGAGTGGAGAGAGGGAGAAATTGGAGAAGATTATTCTGGAGGCCGGTGCCGAGTGAAGTGCGAAGGGCAGAAAAGAAAAGAAAAATCGGTCATGATATACGTTATGTTATGCTATATGCTATATGCTATATGCCTTGGACGACGGAGTTGGCGTTGGCATATTACGATACGTTGCGTGCGGTACATAGAAAGCGCAGCGCTGTGCTTTATTTACTATGCTGTGCTGTGCATTGCTTAATTTCACCATCCTTTTCTGTTCTTGAAAAACAAATAAACCGGCGTTGCTTTCACATAGTGAACGTTTCTTCTTTCTACGTTCTTTTACTTGGCAGATAGATGGAGAGATGGAAAGATAGGTAGGTATAAAACCAAGTCTGTCTATACTTATATTTCTGGTATATGTATACGTATACTGTGATTTCACTCTATAGCGAAAAGAGAATGCGAGGGGCATGGATGACTTACTTGACTTGCAGTTAGTTAAAGGAGGGGGGCCGGGGGCCGGGTGGTGGAATCCAGGGGCGTTTTGTATAGGAAGCTGCATATTGTTTTCTTGCACCGGAAAGGTCACCTGTTCATGTTATGCAAGTTATTCTTATTTGATTTCAAGTGATTGATTGATTATATTCTTTGATTTTATTTGAACCAAGATAACATTTAATTGCTGGTCCTACGACTGCAGTGGACCATTACCTCCATACGTTATCATCTTGATGGTCTGATATTCTCCCACACCGTACTTACTTCCCTCCCTTCCGAATCCAGATTCCTTGACACCTCCGAACGGAGCAGCGGGGTCACTGATAAGTCCCGTGTTGACGCCTACCATGCCTACCTCCAATGCCTCGGCGACCCTAAACACCCTCTGTATATCCTTGCTGAAGAAATACCCTGCGAGTCCCACCTCGGCACTATTCGCAATGCGCACGACCTCTTCCTCCGTGTCGAATTTGAAAAGCCCAGCTACGGGTCCGAACGTCTCTTCGGATGCTAATGCCATCGAGGTATTCATCCCGGTAATAACAGTTGGCTGGAAGAAATTCGATCCCAACTCTGGTATCTTCTGGCCGCCCTGAATAACCTTGCCTCCCTTAGCCTCCGCATCTCTGACATGTGCTTCCACCTTGGTAATTGCACGATCGTGAATCAACGGGCCGTGCGTAACACCTTCCGTGTAACCGCCTCCGACCTGGAATTCGTTGACTTTCGCAGCGAGCTTTTGGGCGAAGGTATCGTAGATGCCGGATTGGATAAAGATCCGATTTGCGCACACGCAAGTCTGGCCTGAAGAACGGAATTTCGATGCTATGGCTCCATTGACGGCGACTTCGAGATCCGCGTCGTCGAAGACGATGAATGGTGCATTGCCACCTAATTCAAAAGACAGTTTCTTCAACGTGCTGGAACTCTGCTTCATGAGCAGTTTCCCTACGCCCGTAGAGCCTGTGAATGACACTTTCTTGATAATGGGAGATGTGCAGAGCAATTCACCGACTGCAGGTGTGTTGTCTAGGGCGGAGATGACGTTTACGACGCCCTTGGGGATTCCGGCGCGGTGGGCAAGCTCTGCGATGGCGAGGGAGGTGAAGGGGGTTTCGCCGGGGGATTTGGCGACGACAGTGCAGCCGGCTGCGAGGGCGGGGCCAATTTTTCGGGTTATCATGGCGGCGGGGAAGTTCCATCTGTCATAAAAGTCGTTAGGTGTGTACAATTGGATGCGCCAGAAGGTGACTTACGGTGTGATGAGCCCACAAACTCCAACAGGCTCCCTGATAGTAACAATTCTATTACCAGGAAGAGATGAGGGTATCGTATCGCCGTAGATTCGTGGTGCCTCTTCGCTGAACCATTCGAAGAAGTTCGCTGCATATGTAACCTCTCCCTTTGCGTCTGCGAGGGGCTTTCCATTCTCCCATGTTATGAGTGTTGCGATATCCTCTGAATTTTCCATCTACCCCACTTATCAACAACCAAGTCATATTCCTCTGCCACAGAACGTACCATCAAATCATACCACTTCCTCAAGAGCTTCGAGCGTTCACGTCCAGTCTTCAGCCTGAAGGCGGGGAAAGCTGTGGCTGCGGCTTGGATAGCAGCTTCTGTGTCTTGGGCGTCGAATTCGGGGGCTGTACCGATGAGTTTTCCTGATGTGGGATCTGCAGGCAAGAATTGTTGGTTAGAAAGATGTCTCCTTTGTAGAAATATGGGATGAGACGGTATAGGACAACATTGTATAGCATACCAAAAACCTCAAACGTCTTTCCCGACTTCGCCTTTACCCATTCTCCATTCACATACGCGACATTGAGCTTCAGCAATGACGGATCATTGAGCTTTGGCACATTGTGGGAGAGCGTCATGGTGGATGCTGCTCTAGTTATTCGTGTTGGTAAGGTGGATGGTTGAAAGGGAGCTCGTCTGGGTAGTATTCTGGAAGTTGTTTTGAAGATATTCATCCTTAGGGACTAAGTCTGTGGCTACTGAAGCCCTTCTTATAGTAACGGAAATGGTAATGGTCGAGACGCTATGGGTACGTAGAATGTATCTAAGAACTCAAATAGCATTGTCCAATTGACGTAGAGCTTTTCCAACCTAATTGAGTGAAGCGGTGATTTGTAAGTGGTGGTGGTGTTGATGTTTGACGAGAAGTGGGGTTAATGGCGGATGTCGGTACTAGGAGCTAAAGTGCCAAGATATAAATCCGAATGGGGTGGGGTCGGTTTGCCGTGGGTTTGCCGTATTGGGACTAGAGGATTACCCCACCTCGATACGCTCGTTCCGTAAGGTATATTCATCTCGATTCTCCCCTCAATATATTTTGGGTCTTTTATGTCTTTTACAGTAACAGGAGCAGGAGCAACGTATTTAAGAAGATATCCATGTCCAACTCTCATATACTCTCATGTAATATTTTCCTCACGTGCCCGTCCCTATATGATATGGTGCATCGTCGACACCGTGCCCACCCCGCGTCACACGTTCCATACCCCGCTATACACCGGACCAGCTTAATAGCGAGTTCCTCCTGCTCGCCGGATAATACAGAGCTTCAGTGGAACAATATGTCCGTCTCGGAACCATTCTGGTGAAAGATCTGCTGCTGCAGTACAGTATTTAGTTTTCATGTCAAGTCACTTCTGTTCCTTCATTCCACCTGCAGTCTGCTCAGAAACCACTCTACTCGTTCACGTAAATTGGCATTGAAGATGAAGACCCCATCAATAATACTGGTCATTGCCACCATTGTCCAGACCCTCGGATTCGCTCATGGTAGTACCATTGAGCTGTCAAGTACCCCGCCAGAAGATGCCAGCGATCCAATCCCAGAAGCATTCGTCAGTTACTCAATCGAGTTCTCATCTTTCCCAGACTTCGCAGGTACTTCCCCCCCCATTCCAAAGATCCTACCTCTGTTGTAATCTCTTATTTTCCAGGAAACAATTCCTCCCCGAATACCTTCTCTAACAACCTCCTGAACAATCTCGGAAACTTCACCGGCACAAAACCATACATCCGAGTCGGAGGGAACACGCAAGACTACGCTCTCTACAACGCCAGTCTCCCTTTTAGCATAAATAGCACAATCATCCCGTCAAGAGCAACGGATTATCCGACTATAATCTTCATCGGTCCATCCTACTTTGAATCTTATAATACGTGGCCAGACACAAAGTTCAGCCATGGCTTCAATCTCGGACTCGGTGGGAATAATTCAGAAGGATGGCAGACTTTGCTTGATACCGTACCATTGGCGTGTAAAGCACTTGGAGGAGGAAAGCTACTTTGGTGGGAATACGGAAATGAACCAGATCTCTTCTCCACTTCTGCTCAGGGACCAGTTCGCCCTCCTGGGTGGAACGAGTCGACGTATGTGAGTCAGTGGTTGAATGGAACGCGTGCTATTAAGCAAGAGCTTCAGAAGTCTTGTCCGGAACTCACATCAAACGAGTCGTATGGATATCTTGCTCCGTCATTTGCAGGCGTCAGTAATCATCTCAAGCCGGTCACGACGTGGCAGGATGGACTTAACGTCGATCGGGATATCAAACTAATTTCATCCCACAAGTAAGTCACCCCTCCCCCATCCCCACAACACGCACCCCTCAACAAACACAATGCAGCTACATCGGCGGCGCCACCCAACCAGGCGTCACACTCCAATCCACACTCATGAACCACACCAAAACGACCTCCTCCGTCTCCGCGCAAGCAGCACTAGCGCAAAACCTCTCCTCGTACGACATTCCCTTCATCCTCGGCGAAACCAACAGCCTCTACAACGAAGGCGCACCAGGCCTCTCCAACGCCTTCGGAGCCGCCCTCTGGGGCATCGACTTCAACCTCTACTGCGCATCCGTCGGTATCCGCCGCGTGCACATGCACCAGGGCACCAATTACCGCTACCAATTCTGGCAACCCGTCGAAACGAACATCACGACCAAGGGAACGAAAGCGCCCTATTATGGACATGTGGTCGTAGCGGCTATGCTAGGAGGGTCTGATACGCAGATCGTGGGATTGGACTTGGAGGATGAACGGGAAGCGGCTTATGCGGCGTATGTAGAGGGGGTGTTGGAGAGGGTGGTGGTGGTTAATTTGAGGGAGTATAATTATACTGTTAATGGGACGAGTGGGGTTGTTAATCCCGAACCAAGAGGAAGTCAGAATTACACGTTTAGTGTTCCGGATGGGTATAGCGGGAGCGTGGGCGTGCAGCGCTTGTGGGCTAATGGCAGTGATGCGATTTCGGGCATCAGCTGGGATGGATGGAGCTACAATTATGAGCTTGATGAGGGACGGCCCGTTAGGCTGGGGAACGTTACGGTGGGTGAGGTGGTGGATGTGGAGAATGGGGGGTTTACGGTTGCGGTGGAGGATTCGACGGCTGTTGTTCTGAACTTTTCTGAAGGTGAGGGTTAATAGTAGGACTTGGTAGAGCTAAAGTTCAGCGCACTGGCTGAGTTTTAATAACATCTAGGAATCTAGGGTGAAAGACACCAACCAAGCTTCACAATTCCATTCATGTGCCACATTTGGAAGAAAGGGAAACTAGGTATCTAAAAATACATGGGAAATGGCTGAGTTCTAAAAAATGAACGCCAAGGTGATACTTGTAAGTAGACTGAATACCTGCTCAATCGTAACCTAAATCAGTCAAGCGACCTCAGTCCTAAGCACAGGCTTGCTATTACTGAATCGCTATCCTCTTCATCCATACCACCAATTATATCCTCACCATCCCATCCCATCCCATCCCGACTCATCTCCCACCCTTCCCATTATCCTTATCCTTCTCCTTCTCCCAAGACCCCGCGATCTGTTCATGTGTACAGAACTCCACATCCTCACCCCACCCCTTTAACCACAGCACAACCCGCTCCGCCATCCCAATAACATGCGCCATGCCACT
Organism: Lachnellula hyalina; assembly: GCF_007821495.1. Lineage (NCBI taxonomy): Eukaryota > Fungi > Ascomycota > Leotiomycetes > Helotiales > Lachnaceae > Lachnellula > Lachnellula hyalina. Next base: position 143,205 of record NW_022157140.1, on the reverse strand, counting down.
GGTATCCGGGTGCATAAGAATCGGAAAAATAAAATCAAAATCCGCCCATCCACTCCCCTCGCTATTGCTGTTATCCCACAGCCACATAAACTTATCCTTCCACATCTCCTCTACCAGTCGACACATAGCCAGATGCGGCAGGTACTGCAGCGCCATCATATCCTCATTGTACCAGCCACACGGTATCTCCACCAGCGCGTGCATACCCTCGTGCAACCGGCGTCGGCCGCAGCCACGAACTCGCCGGCTGGGAAAAATCTAGCGCCTTGATCGGCGGGTCTGCAGGCGTGAAGTACGGCTGCGAATCATGGTGCATGAGCGACGAGTCGTAGAGGAACTCGTGCTGCCGCAGCAGTTTCACAGTGCTTTCCCGGATCGTGTATATGGGCGCGCGGTACGTACCCGCGCGGCTTCTTCCCCACGAGCTTGGTGGCTACGTCGATGCATTTTAGCAGGACTTCTGTCTCTTGCTCTTCGCTCATCTGTTAGATGCCTTCGTGCGAGTAGATCCGTGCAGGCCGACTTCGGCGCCCGAGTCAACGACCGCGCGGGCTGTCTCTGGGAATGTCTCGATTGTATGGCCGGGAAGGGACCAGGTGACTTTATCGGCAATACCGTGCTTCTTTAGCAGGGTGAGCAGACGCACTGCGCCGACTTGGCCGGCGAAGATGCCGGAGCTGTAATCAGCCATGTTGTTGTCGGGATGGCAACCGGTTCCAAGCCAATGCGAGACTGCGTCGAAATCAAAGGTGAGAGCGACCTTGACTCGGCGACGACGACGGTGGCTGGAGGAGATGGTTTGGAGGATTTGAGTCATGATATCCGCAGATGCCTCCTGCTGGCCACTGATCCCATACTCGCAATCGGTGGGTTGCCCCCCATTGACGGGAGCCATATCCTGTGGACAAGAACTCGTGACGATGATCAGATCCGTTTCAGCTTTGAGCACGACAAATTGACCCTTCTCGCTGGTGGGGACTCTGATATCTAATTGCCCACGGTGATCAATCGCAACATTCATAAAGAGATTCAGTGGGTCTGGAACCCAGTCGTCCGCAATATGGAAATCGGGAAAGCTATCTCTCAGGGCCTAACGTAATAACTTCCGTCAGTGTTTATTGCTAGCAGGTCACCTACAGGTTCCGAGAAATACGCAACGCCATGGAACTCGGTTTGGGAAACAAAGCTTACGCATATTATCAGTACAATTACCATGATAGCTATCGTGTCCTTGCATGCGATATCTCTCCGCATCGCAAGCCGACCATATAATATCGTGCACCCCTTTCGTAGTATCTTCCGTCAAAGTCAACATCGGTTTCCTCCTCGTGCTATACAATTTGTCACCTTTGGACAGTGACACTTTCAAGAGAACGGTTCGCGTGTGCACCATGGAGAGAAAGTCGTGAGGATCGCTCGGGTTGAAGGCCCAGAAGTCCACTACTTGCTTGCCATAGCTGTTATATATTTTGATGTCTTGTCCTTTTTTAACGAGAAACGCGACGGCTTTGCGTGCTGGTGTAATACCCATTTCGTAGACTTGCGAGATCCGAAATGAACTTGTGGGAATTGAACAGGATAGACTTAATTACAAGATACTTGAGATAGAGGGTTGGAGAATTGAAGTCCGTAAGCTCCTTCTCAAATCAAAAAGGTGCACTTACAGCCCACCTACCACGTAACCCGCACACCCGGGCTTGGGTCCTGGGAGCTATCACTGTATGGTCTAGCATTAGGCGAACTTTCTGACGGGGAACTTCACTTCGCCCGTCGGCATTGGTTCATACCGCTATTCTATGGCTGACACGGCCGATGGAGTATTCGGGCTTTCTCGTGTGCCGTAAAGTTGCTCATATGTGCCTATAGCGTAGGATATTACGGTAAGACTATGGATACAATAGTTGGACTGATTCCTAAGCTGAATCTCTAACATAAGGAAGGTATACTGCAGGTAGTGTTGAAAGTGTAAACAGCTTGCAGGCAGGTGTTTTTGAAACTTTTCTCGCAAAGAAAAGCGTATCCGGTGTGTGGGCAGGTGCTACCACCATCGAAACAGCTTGGAATTGTCAAGAGGTCTTAGCAAGCCATGAATGGAAGCGACAAAACATAAAGGAAGAGCTTCAAAGAATTGGATGCTTCGGGAATATACCCGCGTCTTACAAAGCACAACCAATCGCTGCTCACTTTGAGCTGCACATCGAGCAAGGTCCAATTTTGCAAGACGAGGCGCGCAAGATCGGTCTTGTAACCGGCGGACAAGCTTTCCAATGGTTTGAGGTGGAAGTCAGAGGCAAAGATTCCCATGCCGGGACAACACCACCCTCCGCTCGGAAAGATGCGATTTTTGCAGCTGCGAAGATGATCGTTGCGTCTAACGAAACGGCGAAAGACGCTGGGGGCCTCGTCACCACAGGAGTCTTCCAAGTGGAACCTGGCAGTGTCAACACCGTAGCACATACTGTGCAATTCACGTTGGGCGTGCGCCACCCTAGTGACCAAATACTCTCTGAGATGATCGACCAGTGCCGTAGAGTATTCAGCGAGATTGCCGAGGAGCACTGTGTGGGCGGGAAAGACATCCAGCTGAAACGAACCGCTGGAAATAGCGCAGTGGAGTGGGACCAGGACTGTATCAGCGTTGTTGAGCAGTCTGCAGAACAAGTTTGCAACCAGCTGGTCTCGAGCAAGGATCCAGGTGTGAAATTGTGGAAACAATTGGTGAGCGGCGCCGGGCATGACAGTTGCCAGGTCAGTAGAAAGTGTCCTACTGCTATGATTTTTACTCCAACGAAGCACGGCTTGAGTCACACTCCAACTGAGTACTGTAGTCCTGAAGATAGTGCCTTGGGCGCCCAGGTATTGCTCGGGGCGGTTTGCGATATGATCAATTGCGAGCTTGCCGCGCTGACTTTGCATGAGTTATAGGGTGAATTGAGGTAGTGGTGACCATCGCACGCTGGATCCAAGACCGGCTTCAGGGCAGCTGAAAGGATCGCAATGTACATATGTTGCCCGTCACAGAAGAGTTCGACCGTTCAAAAACTAGTCTACGCAGCTCTGTTGCTTGGGAAACATTAGCTGATAGAAGTGCTTGTTCGCCAAAACGAGCAAGATGGCAAGCTAGGTAACTTCTAAGTTCCCTACGGGCTTAGATCGTGGGATGAGAATTTAACGCCGTTATTGTGAAATTCTATTTCTGGAAAGTTGCATGTCTTGTTCCTTGAGTAGTGTCATTGCCGGACTCTCTGGGCCGGTCCCATGAATGACAGCAGACAAACCCTTCCAAAACACAGCATCTAACCTCATTGTGGCCAGTCTGGCCAATGGCCACGCTTGCGCTTGAGAACGTAAAATATCTCTCCATTTGCCGAGGATAACTTTGCTTTGGTGAGCAATTCCTGTGGTTGGCGACTGAGCGAAACTTAGTGAAATGAGACTCGATATGTAGCACAATTGATATCTGGTATCTATGTGGATAGATTGCAAAGTTAGCATTACTCCACAAACTAAGCTGGCTGATCCTGAGACGGACATAAGCTCGAGTATTGGCGACGCGGTTCAAATATCCCCTACTGTTGTGGGTTTTAACAAAACAGGGGTAACCATCTTACATTGAGGCCAAAAATTTGCAAAATGCCTTGGTTTGAGAGAGTTGACAATCTCGGTGCCTAGTTTGGAACAGATGAAGCTATTTTCAAAAATCGTTGAAATCGGTTTCCTCGTTCCCTCGTCTTGTGATATAGCTCGGTATGATAGATGGCGGAGGAGCGCTCGGTAGATTAATATTTCAAGAGTCAAGTGGGATAATCGCAGGGCGGCACATTGTTCAAGATCGTCGTCGTCTAAATCAGACACTTTCGCAGAGAGAACGGGAAGAGTCTGCCTCCAGGTTTCAATGCATGCTCGTAACGACTGAGCTCGTGCTAGAATTTCTTGCAAGGAAGGGGATTCGCGCACTGCTTTCAGTGTGCTACGCAGGACACAGTTAATAAGCTATAGATTGCCAACTTTAACTAACTCAGCACTTACTAGAGTTCTTTCAAAATTTGGGCAGCAATTATGGATAAATTGCACTGAGCAAGCAGAATAGGGATCTGCAGATCGATGGAATTCTGAGTTTCCTCGTCTAAATGCTCGTTCACGTCAAAGTCATCATTCATAAGCCTCGAAACATCCCAATTGTCATCATTGAGGTGTGATGGCCGACCCAGTAATACAGCATGCCAGGCGTGTTGAATATAAGTCAACCACCACAACCTCCTCCGCAACCGGATTTCATTCGCCGGTAGCCGCCAGTTAGATGGGTCCAGGTTGAGTCCCAAGCTTTCGGCAATAGATAAAGCAGAGCAAGACAGAGCCCAAGTACTAGGCGGGTCTGCCACGACATAATTCCGAGGAGGCATTTGGAGTAGCATAAGACATAGTTGTAGGGATGAGAGGTGTGAGATGCGAATACAGCGAAGATAACTACGCTCTGCGATAGCCCAGAGTTCAGTGGTGGAAAGCTGGAGATATCCTTTAGAGACGCTCAATTCATCGTCCAAGAACATGAAAGGAGTAGCCAAGGCGAACACGGCTGCTTTAATACCAATGGGAAGCTTTGAGCAGCAATGGCCTTCGAGGTCTTGTTTGATATCAGTTATAGACAGTACGGGGAAACGTGGATGTACAGATCGAGCATATCTGCAGATATTAGTACAGGTCGGTTAAGACTTCAAAGTCACTTACAGCTTTAGTAGACGCGCTCCCAAATCGCCTGGCACGAGTTTTTTGAGCAGTTCAAGGTCATCAGGCTCTGTTTTGCATCCCGAATATGTCGCCTCTGCATTTTTCAAATCATCTTCGCATATTATCTCGTCCGTCATAACGAACTGCACAGGGATGTAACCGACAGGAAGCGCAGCTCGACCAGGGCGGGCATTTTCAGCCCGCGGCTGCAACTTCTCATCCCCCATGATATTGCGAAAATCCAGTCTAAACATTGGATACGTATCGTGCATATTATACTGGTGATAGCGGAGAAGGAATGGATCCGACTCCCCGGATAAACCTATTACCTGATTAGAATAGCCTTTCCTAGAGTCCAAGGAGAATTCGATTGGCCAATCGACAGTTTGATATGATTTTTGCCCGTCCATATGAACCCGGAAGAAGCAATCCACGTTAGGCTCATTTGCAGGAGCACCAAGCTCGGGTTCCTCATTGCTCCGTTCAGCTGAGTTATTAGCATAAGAAGGAGATGTGTTATTAAGCGGAAGTGAAGAGTTGGGATGGTATACAGGATTCCTGGCGCTAGGTTGTTCAGCCTGAGGGTAATGTACACCCTTCATTCGGGAGTCCACAGTCTGATCAGTCTGAGAAGACTGTGCCTGGTTATAGACACCAAAAGAAAAGTCCATGGAGGACCATTCCATGGCTAATAGATTGGATGGAGAGTCCAGGTCATGAGAGACGGCATTCGGCCATGATGATGTTGATAAAGCTGCGTCCGCGGCCGTATCAGAGTCGCCATGCTCCGGACGAGGAATTTGAGCTAGAGCAGGATCTTCTTGAACATCTTCGAGCTCGAGCTCATTTTGACTCTGAACGACTGGTTGCGCATGCGCTTCCGTAGCGTCACCGTGAACGGGTAGGGGCCGCTCTTTCCTCAGTGGGTGCAAGACAAATGTGCATGAGCGGTCCAGCCTTTTGCACAGCTCGCATACAGCATCGCCATCCAAGATCTTGCACTGTGTCTTTCTCGAGCGGCAGAGGTCGCAGGGCCTCTGCTTTTTGGAGCGATATTTGCGACCACTGCGTCCCTGCGAAAAGCTATCGGCCATAAAGCAGGTGACTAGCGTTTGTCGCTCAGAGGACCAGAGAACCAGAGGAGGTGGACTCAGTGAGTAGTAGGGTAGGGCAGACTACAGAGGCTTTGTGATCCGTGAGTAAGGAGGGGGCCATGATGAGGTTATTGGGTGGGGAGGCTCCGCGATCCCCACTTCTGAGGGCACGGACCGATCAAAACTCTAGAACTCTGCTATGCGTGGGTGGAGGTTATTTCAGTTAGGAATACCCCAAAGATGAATACATCTAAACCATTAGTAGTTAGGTAATTAGGTATTCTAACTCATTTTGCGTTAACAATCATACCTAGAATTACAAGTCTCAGTCATTATCTATTATCTTTGAAGAGGTTACTGGATACGCGAAGCCTAAAGGTTCAGTAACCGAAGAATAACCATAAATCTGTTACTAGTGCTGGGCTATACACCTACCTTACCTATACACGGATGATGATAAGGAGGGTTTCTGGCCCGTATAAGTAGTGTCTATACATTGATATCAGTCACGGATACTGTCACGAGTACGCCACGGCTGCACGTGATTATGTGGGCGCTAGTGTCACTAGCGCCACCAGACCTCAGCTCAGGTTGTCCCGTTCCTTCCTAGCTAGCTTCCTCCTCATTCTTCTACAATACAACCAACCACTTGACAAAGGAGACTACGTCCTCAGTGACAGGCATTAGGTATTAATTATTCTAATTCTAATAAAGGTGAAGCTTTTGTGTTTGAATCCCTCGTCTGCTATTATACGTGAATGCGCTCGGAAGGCTTGGTCGAGCTTTTTTCGGTTCGAAACTTTCATAACCCAAAGGTTTCTTTTAATACACGCTAGAAAATAGTTGATGATGTTACTCATCCCTGGAATAGCTAAGGATAAACCCATTCCTGAAGTATGGATTTGGCGGGGTACATTTCCCCGCCGGATGAATTGGACGGATAAATACAACTATTGTAAGCCGCTTCTTCACTTCTCAAAAGCTTTCAAATATATATTTATAACTCCTCTTGTTTTATGAAAATCACTGAATTATTTTGAGAATCATACAAAAAACCATGCCGTTAATCAGAAATCCCATCCTCCCGGGGTTCAACGCGGATCCGTCAATCCTTCGAGTTGGCAAAGACTACTACATCGCAACCTCGACATTCGAATGGTTTCCTGGTGTACAAATTCATCACTCCACAGATCTCGCAAATTGGGATCTGATAGTCCGTCCGCTGAGCCGGAAAAGCCAACTAGACATGCGTGGCAACCCAGACAGTTGTGGGGTTTGGGCACCCTGTCTTACGCATGACGGCGACAAGTTTTGGCTGGTGTATACAGATGTAAAGCGCAAAGACGGCTCCTTCAAAGATACGCATAACTATATTGTAACCTCACACACAATAGAAGGTCCCTGGTCTGATCCTATTTATGCGAACTCTTCCGGATTCGATCCATCACTATTCCATGACGACAATGGCAAAAAGTGGTTTATCAACATGCTTCAAGACCATCGTCGTCGTCCAAGGTACTTTGCAGGGATTATACTCCAAGAGTTTGACCCAAAACAAGGCAAGCTTGTAGGCCCGAAGAAGAACATCTTCCGCGGGACGGATCTAGACCTTGTCGAAGGCCCGCATCTGTACAAGAGGAACGGATGGTACCACCTATTGACAGCCGAAGGTGGTACTGGTTATCAACACGCGTGTACTCTCGCCCGCGCCCGCGATATATGGGGTCCTTATGAGGTGCATCCGCAAAAGCACATCTTGACCTCCAAAGATACACCGTTCGTGGCGCTTCAACGAGCAGGGCATGGAGATATCGTCGATATACCAGACGGTAAGACATATTTAGTTCACCTGACCGGCCGCCCAACGACACAAGACCGTCGATGTGTTCTTGGTCGCGAGACGGCTATTCAAGAAGCGTACTGGGAGGACGATTGGCTTTACATCAAGAATGGTCCCGTCCCGTCCCTCCATGTCGAGGTTCCAGGAGTGCAAGACGATGCAAAATACTGGGCTGAGCAACGATACACCTTTGAGAGAGGCTTACACAAAGACTTTCAATGGTTACGCACCCCGGAACCAGAACGCATCTTCACTGCCTCTCAAAAGGGCCTCACGCTTTTCGGCCGTGAGTCCATCGGTTCCTGGTTCGAGCAGTCACTTGTAGCGAGACGACAAACGCACTTCTCATACGATGCCGAGACAGTTATAAATTTCTCTCCCACGGACGAAAGGCAGTTCGCTGGTCTGACAGCCTATTATTGTCGCTTCAACTTTTTCTACTTGACCGTCACAGCTCACTCAGACGGGCAACGCGAACTGCTAATCCTGACGTCCGAAGCATCCTGGCCGTCAGGGGCACTCAACTTCCCCCTCTCAGAACCAGTTCAAATTCCTAATGAAGGGAAAGTCAAACTCGCCCTGTCCATTCGGGGTCCTGAGCTGAAGTTCTATTATGCTCTTGAAGGGCAAGAGTCTAAGCAGATAGGTGGGGTTTTTGATGCTAGTATTGTTTCTGATGAGTGTGGGGGACATCAAGCGCACGGGAGTTTTACTGGTGCATTTGTAGGGGTTGCGTGCTCGGATTTGAATGGCACCGCGATGGAGGCGACGTTTGATCACTTTGTTTATCGGCCTGTGAAGCATAAGACCGATCGATATGAGATCTAAGTCTTTTAATGTTCTTTATAGTTGCTAAAGAGATGTTAAGATTTTAACGGTATGCAAGCCAATCGTGTAGGATCGCCAATTCCATGACAAATTCTAAACATATAAAAGGTATGCGGAGTAGATGCAAGGGGCTACGAATACTGTATGCATTAGTACAAGTTCTAAACTGACTAGTTCTCGCAAGATGCTTGAAAGCCCAGCAATCGAAAAGACTAAAGTGACCATCTCAACCGTCGTTCAAGCCTAAAACTTATCATCAACATTGCTTTGAGTCCAATTCCGCGGGGCTGGATATTTGTGAATACCTTCAAAAATTGCCTGTGCATAGTTTCAGGGGTGGGGCGTAAGTGTGATACCCAAGGACCGCAAACTCTTTCCACCACAACTAATATTAAATTAATCTGTTTGATGTTATAGACTAAACCAGTGATTCAAAACAGTTTGGCATCTTCTAAACTATAATTAAGTTATGCTGTTATGAGATTTTAATTTCTGGAAAAAAGTCTAGAAAATATGTTAGCTAAATAGTATCGTATAGTATACCAAGAAATCGGCTAATAGTACGCTAGGGCTACGCTAAAAAAATTAGAGTTAAAGGGCAGTAGATGCTTTAATTGAGGGGCTATCTAATTCATGTGACTTAGTTAGTTAGTTTATATCTATTATATGCCTTCCTATCCTTATATAACCTATGGATTATATTACTGCTAATTTCGGGCTCTTAGATATTAGATAACTAGCAAATGCGCTGCCATATGCGGGGCTTTTTAATCATGTGATGTGATTTGTCATGAATATTTTGGCCATTTAGTAGACTAAAATTTAAATGATATAGCTAGGACCCACTTTGGCGCACATGTGGTGGGAGACGGGCTACTCGCGGGTGGCGACCCCTGGATCAGCGGGCCTAGTAAGACGGGCCAGCGCTACCCTCAGCTCAAGACTTCCTACCCAAACGGAAATTTTCTGCGAGCGGTATTCTCTACTACTAAGGACTTCTTAGGACAAGACTTTTCCCTTAGGACGAGCTTATCTAAATTGACTTAAGTCCGACTCAATTAAGAAAAGGCCTCACATTGTGTCACATATGCATTGAGTGCCGGCCCAGCCGGGTCCCGGTACCTCTATCATCCCCTAAGTTGTATTGCCCCTGAAGTACTTGTCTTACGTTCTCGCTTTTTCTTATGTCTGGCAGTAAAGACTGTTGTTACCCTACAACTTTATACTCCGCGCTCTTAGAGAGCTTAGATCCGATGAAATAATACGAGGGTCCAAATAAGATGTTTCACATCAGGATTGTTCTAGCTGTTATCTTTCTTGCTATTCTGCGAACTTACACTAGATCCATCATTTCTACGCTAATAGTATCCACAGCCCTGAGAAAAATCAAGTAACAAGGTTAGATCTTTGAATTTCGAACAATCGGCGAGTAACTTTTCAATAGTTCTCACAAATATGCCACATCCCATATGGCCCCATATGCCGCACGGGGAACGCAGGCATCTTGAACTATTTGATGTTATTTTTTCGGTATTTATCGAGTCGAAGATTGCTTTTATTGTTCAATTCCATATTTCTTTTTATTTACGAGTCCAAGTATTTAGAGTATCTGAAATGCAGTTACTTGCCTATATTTTTTAAACCCAAGCTTAGTTTGCTTCCAAACAATTCTCCCTCTTCCTTATCATCCTCATCTAATATATAAATTCAAGGAGATATGATACGTCATAGTAATACGTGGTTGTCAAAAACCTGATTTCATAGCATGTAGAGATTCTAGCTACTGGTAGAATATATCATCAGTTGAGATTTCCTTGTTTATCTCCTGCTAAAACATCCAAGCGCTTTTTGGTTTACAGGTGAGTCTTATCATGTGAAAGAAGTTGACCAAAGATAAACATTAATCCTTACTTAACTTATCTTAAGCTCTAAAATACTTATCTCATCTATCTAAACTTAAATATACTTAAGTCTTTTAAGTATATTTGTATATACTATAAGTGATAAACAGCAGTTGGCTTTTTGGGAACCTACTATGGTATCTATAAGTATTTAAGTGTTAGGTCCTTATCGTAAGCTTGATCATCTCCACGTTGCTTGCTTTAGTTTCTAAATTACCAAAGAACTCTCGTAATTCGTATAATCGGTATCTCGCTCCCATAATTACGCTTCACATATCGCTGACGAAAAGGCTGAGGTAGCGAAACAGTTCAGCCGGCGCTTGGATGAGAGGCTGAATGCTTTTGGAGATAGCGAATTTCGTCTCGGAGTTTTTTCATAATCGCCTCACCTCTGCGTTTGAGATATTCTTATTATCTGCGTCCACTGTCTAGACAACGCACCCCTCAAGCCTAACTCTAAGATGACATTTACTCCATTATTAGCTCAAGGATCTGCAGCCCTGAATATATTGATCACGGACTTTATAACTAGGATAATAAGCAAGTGCTAGCACTTACGACGTTTAGGGCTGCATTTATTAGAGCTGAACGAAATATGAAGCTTTCTTGTAAAGGGCAAACTTCGATGTTCCACCTTTTCGTGGTCTTGGCACCTGGATAAAAGGCTAATTATATAGGTGGAATCTACTTGGAGTATCTCTTCACGCTAAAATGTTTGATTTCGACTTTTATACTTCGTCACAGGCGTAACTATTCCGCCAAGAATTCTATAGCAGGGGGGTTAAGAAAGGTAGTAAACGCACCAAACCCTTTGCCCTGGCCTTCTTGGCGGAATAGTTACGCCTGTGACGAAGTGCAATATTCATTGCGGAAAAATGAAGTTTTTCGGGACATTAGTTAGTTGGGAGACCGGGGTTTCAGGGTGTTTCTAACCACAATAGTATACCACAATTAGTCAAATCCCGATGAACCATATCGCACGGTGGACGCGTGATAGATCATTTGATGATTGGTAAAATGTCTATGCACCGGGCGGCTGGCTAGTGCAGACCTGTCAAAGCCTTAATCGGGACTCATAATTAGAGCAAAGAGTGCTTAACATGCCCCTTTTCAGTATGAGTGCAGGGTGATACCGGATCTCAACGTAGCTACTTATTAGATAGCACGCAAGAGCCACGTGTTCAAGAAGAAATAACTTTCTTATTATCAAGGGCTTCATGTGATGGAGATTTCAAGTACTGTATACAAGATCCGCTGCTGACATAACACTTGGCCGAACCTCAGTCTGCTATGTCTGTCCCTGTAGGTAAATATAGAACGAATAACTCGAGAATCAGGAATAAAAGCCGCCATGTAGCAAAGCTTCAGAAGACGGTAAGATATCTATACAGGTCCCCGAATCTCTGCCGTAGCAAATTGACAATCGAGAATACAGCTGGGCGATGGGTGGACTTAGGTACATAGCCCCTGAACCGGCTGTCTTCCTAGCGTACCCGATTAGGGGCTCCGCTATATTACCGATCGATAGCGTTCTTTGCATTATCAGCTTGACCACTTAAGGCCTCTAGATAGGGCAGAAAAATGATTAAGCGATTAGAAGACGGAGATTTTCCCACACTAAGTGCAATCTAGCCCTATAGCCAAGTATTGACGATATGCCATAGTCATATATCCCGCGTTCCTGGAACGCTTAGATTTTAGAATTACGCAAGGGTGTAGAAAACTCTAACCGGGTGGTGTCACTCTACGCTTAGTATGATTATCCCGGCTCGTGATTTGCACTAGGGTGTAAAGCTAATCGGTATATGCGGGAGACTACTCTCCCCCTCTCCCCCCCCCCCCCTAATAAAGAGCATTTGTGAGATTCTCTACCGTAAATGCAAGGGGGCTAAGCCAATGATATCACTACGTCTATGGGCTTAGTGTGACCTTACAAGGACTTATAAGTACCCTTCAGGGCCAGCACGGGCTACCAGCAAGGGCTCTAGCCATTCAGTTCTATAGATTTCTACGTATTATGGGGATTTGACCCACAGATGCTCTTTATTTAAGGGGGGGGAGAGTAGGTATCTAATCACGCTAATGTTGACTACTTAGCAAAAATACGCCGTCCAGATCTGAACAAATTGATCCCTCTTAATCAGTGTGCATGTTCCCGCTTCTCGTCTTTGCAAAGTGCCAAGCATGGGAAAATTCCGTAGAGATAGAGATAAACTCGAATAAGCTCAGTTCCGTGAGATTTGCCCCTAAATAATCGCCTTGAAAAGAATACATCGTCGACTCGTCACATTGTTTGCTTTGAAGGAATTCCGCGAGTTTAAGGACTTCCAAGCAAGGCCCATTACTACTGTATAACGGGGTTTGAGCTCTCTGCAGTACTCTTTTGAAATACCATCTAATGTAACTTACTAACGCCGCCACTATGAACTAAAGTCTGGAATTCAAGTAACTATATAGCATGTGGCTTAAAATATGGAAATAGCTTAATTTAAACCTATATAATTTATAAGAGACTCGGTTGGATTACAGTGAGATCAGTTTCTGTGGCGAGACGCAGGTACCGAGTCATCAGCCGCAGGTTGGTGGCTTTCCCCTTTGCAGAACACTTTTACGAGTAATAGAATTCACTTACCCAAATTATACAGAGTTGGGCAGCCATTTTAAGCTAGGTTTTACGGAGTACACTTCTGCTCCACGAAATACTTCCCAAATACTGGTTTTAAAGGCAACAGGGAACCTTCTGCTATATACCTGACCAGTTTTCTGGGTGTAGGCATTTCTAGATGTAGCGCCGCTCTTGCGCTAGAGAGCGCCCGACGCCACGGAAATCTTGAAGCCCTATGGCTAAGTTATCAAGCTATCTTCAATAGTTTTATTATGATAATACGGGATGGGCAAGTGTCTCTGGCTAGATGTGCCTGGATCTCCTAATGGCTATGATGCCCAGGGTCTACGCCTCAGTCGTGGCAAAAGGGAGAAGTAACTTAAGCTTCTGATTGTCTTCGAGGATGAAGCCTTTTCTGTTTCCCAATTTTTAAACCGTTCTTCATTATTTTTGTATTGTGTCTTTTGATAGAGGTCGAGTTGGCACAGCGGGGTTGAAAGATCAGATCTTGGTGACAGAAGTCCACAACCGAGGCATGTATGTTATTTTAGACAACACCATGGCGACTATGGGAGATTTGATCGCATTCAAGGGATATCTCAATTCCTCAACGCCCTTTTTGCTCAAGGAGCATGAAGTCGAGTGGAGAAACCCCAAGCGTCAATATCTTGACTTTAAATTTGGAAATAATTACAACACGACCTGCGAATACCCCCGCTTATGGTTGGACGATGGCTACCGTGTTGGGGATGATGTCACCTCTCAGCTGAAGGGATGCTATGGTTCCGAGTTTGATCAGTATGGAGACACTGAAGCATTTGGTGTCTATCCTGATTGGCGTCGTCAGCTGTCCAAATTCGCTTCTTCGCAAGATCGTTTGCGTGAATGGGTACCCTCAGTTCGGACAAAAATCTCTCATTTCTCATGCATGGCCATCAAGATGCTTGACATCGATGGATTCCGTATGTATTCTATCCAGGCTCACTAATTTAGCAATGCTTACGAGAATATTTGCAGGTCTCGACAAGGCAACACAGATCACAGTAGATGCCCTAGGTGACTTCAGTGAGTCTCTCAGAGAATGTGCTCGCAGCGTCGGGAAGGAAAACTTCTTCATTCCCGGCGAAATTACTGGTGGCAACACGTTCGGAAGTATACTTGGGTCGTGGAAGGCAGCCAAATATGGTCCTGGAAAATGTGACAGTCGCTACCCAAATGACAAATGTGAGCAATAGCTCTATGTTCATTCGTGATATTGGTAAGAATGCTTTGGACAGTGCGGCCTTTCATTATTCGATATATCGTGCCCTCGCTAGATTTCTGGGAATGGATGGTTCCTTGTCTGCTGGTTTCGATCATCCAGTCGACTGGGTAGATGGTTGGAATGAGATGCTCGTGACTACTGATTTCCTGAATCCTAATACAAATCTCTATGATCCAAGACATATGTATGGAGTGTCAAATCAAGGTATGTCTCTATAATTTTGGTTCTTGGGAATATGAATGCTAACTTCCGTCGAGATGTTTTCCGTTGGCCGTCAATCAAAAATGGTACGCAGAAATGGCTCCTCGGTAACTTTATAACAACACTCCTTATGCCGGGAATCCCACTTCTGCTGTGGGGTGAAGAGCAAGCTGTAAGTATTACCGATATGTTTTAATGTATGCCGTTTAACGTTTCCCACAGTTCTATGTCCTTGACAACACGAATTCTAATTACGTGTTTGGGAGACAAGCAATGTCTTCTGCGCTTGCTTGGGAAGTTCATGGCTGCTATGCTGCCGGGTCCGGAAATTACTATAAGTGGGACACGATTGTCGAGAATGCAACCTACGGCTGCCAGGATCCATGGAATTCCCTCGATCATAGAGACGCTTCTCATCCGATTCGCAATACAGTCAAGAGCATGTATCAAATGCGAAATAACTTCCCGGTTCTCAACGACGGTATATTTCTTCAAGCTCTTTCCAAACAAACCAGATACGTATACCTACCCGGTTCATCTGGCGTTGGAACACAACTCGGCCTGTGGTCTACATACAGAGGACCTCTTCCCAGCTTTCAGGACTTGTCTACAGAGGGTGGACAAGGAAATCAGAGCGTCTGGCTGGTTTACCAGAACGATAATACCACGATCGATTATCAATTCGACTGTTCAGGAAACTCTACCCAGGCACTACTTTCCCCCTTTGAGGCTGGAACTACAGTCAAGAATTTATTTTACCCGCACGATGAATACTATCTTGCCAACTCGAGTACCAGACTATATCTTGACGATGTTCAGGGCTACAACGGATGTCTACGGCATCTGGAGATGCCTGCTTGGGGCTTCAAAGCCTTTGTACCAAAATCGTCTTTCGTGACTAATAGTCCTGTTATTACCAAGTTTGTCCCAGGTCATGATTACCGACTACAGTCAACAGTAGCTTCCAATGAAGCCGAGGATGTGGCAATCGAATTCCATTTTTCGACTGAAATGAACTGCTCATCATTAGCAGCCGGTCTTACATTTACTTCCACCACTGAGTTTGGCCAAGTTGCGTCGTTGCGTAATTCGACAGTGAGCTGTTCAGTTGTAAACGAGACCTACGTTGCGCCTTGGGTTGGCACGATCCCTACCTTTTTCACCTTCAAGGCAAATGTAACGAATGTCTACAACGGGATCCACACTATTACTGTCAACAATGCTACAAGTTCCAATGGAACAGCAACAAACTCTCGCGATACTTTTATTTTCAGGACAGGCCAGGAGGAAAATCCTATGATATTCCCGCGCTCTGCCAATTACACTCTCAGCCTTCTACACAAACTCGACAATGGCACACTTTATGTGTCACATAAGGCGACGGGAGCGGATTCATGGCGCTACACTCTCGATTGGGTACACTACAGTGATTGGATTCCGTATACCGGAGGAAACAGCACACTGACACCAGCAAATTGGACGGGAACCAAATTGCAGAGCTGGGAGGGAGAGCACATCATAGTTCAATATTTCAGTCGCGCAAGCGGTAGCAGCGACTATTTCCAACACGGCGATCTTGATCCAAAACAGGCCCCAAGGCGATTTCCCCATCTTTGGTTGGAAGGGCCTTTCAACGAATACGGATTCGACGCAGGAGTAGACAACCAGTTTCATCTCCAGGGTAATGGCACGTGGAAGTTTTCCTTCATGACAGAGTGGCCAGCTACGTATTCTTATTTCGATTCATGTTACTACTATATCATCTGTAAAGCTATTAGGCAAAGATATAGGAAAATGGGCTGCAACTACGGACGTGTTAATGCAATCACCTATGTTTTCCAACGGTCCAATTTAGTTTCTTTTTAGATAGATAGATAGATTGCAATACAAATATAAAGTACTTCCTTAGACTAGGACCCCGCTAGTCCCCGATTCCAATTAGACTCTGCCCGGCTGCTATACCAGATCGATCTATCTACCCGTCATGGATATCAGCCTCACCCTCCCCGGTCGATAAGCAGTACGGAGGCAAGCTCTGAAAATACCAACTTCATGACCTCAGCATTCTCATCACAAGAAATCATTGATGCTCGCATATTGCAGATCCTAGCCTCGAGTAATTCAAAGACTATACCTACCTACCTACCTACCTATAAGTAACGTAACCCCCCCACCCCCCCACCCCGTTTTCCTCCTTCTGCAAACAAAGCAAAAAACCACATCCTTTACCAACTACTCTTAGTACATACCTAAAATTTACAGCTTCTGTACCGTTACGTTCATCGCATATATACATTGACCAAAAATGCCTTCCGCAGACGACCAATACGAATCCCAGAACGACGCCGTCGCGCAAGGCGTCCCAGCCGGCGACGCGCAAGACAACGACTACGTCTCCAGCACCGGGCAGAAACAGGGTCCTATCCCCGTGCAATCTGACGGTGCTGAGGTCGAGGATCCTATTAATGCTGATACGGCTGATAGCGATCAGCAACTTGGTATGTAAGATCTTACTATGCTGTTCAGGATATTGTCTTTCTTTTTGTTTTCGGAAAGTTGGTTATCGTTTGGGACTTCTTTCTTTGTTTTGGAACAAGTGCTGACTTTTTGTTGGGTTGTACAGCGGATGATGATAGAGATGCTATCGATCAGTCCAATATACTCGGGTCTCGTACTCGACACGCCAAGCCGAGCGACGGGTACCGAGAGCCGGGTGATGAGGAGGGGTTGCCGGGGGCGGATGATGGGACGAGTTCTGGACGGCAGTAGGGTTGTGTGCATGTATGTCTGTATAAGGAAGGGAGATGGATATATATAGTACGCTGGGTGGCTTCGAGTTTAGTTACAGAACAGTTCGGATTCCACTATGTAAAGGCTCTGGGTCTTGCGTTCGCTGAACTAGTGATTTATAGCTTGAGAATCTAAACTCTATATATGTTCTTGCCTGGTGCTTTATAGTCACCTAGGTAGATATAAGGCAGCTCGTTTATTACTAAAGCAAGCTAGCTATGCATGAGTCGAGTGCATGTGTTTTGTATACCATGATTAATAAATCTATAAGTTTTCAAGAGATGCGGCGGAGATGTGTTTTGTGTTAGTTTGAGATAACTAGCTAGGTGACTGGCTGGTAAGTTTCGTTTCAAAGGGCCTGCTTTAGGCAAGGTAGGGATATGATTCGCGTGCTTTTATTAAACTACGAACAGCGTTGTATTCGCTCGTGTCTATAACGCTCTCTTCATATACTTTCTAATGCCATGGTCGATGTATCTTCTCTTCCCTCTCTAGCTCACGAGTCCTTGCTCCACATTCCCACTCCAGCGCATTGCGCTCGGCTCCTTATTTCGTATCCCCATCCATCACCCAATTAATTAATCATTAATCTTATAAGGTTTCTCTCCCCTCACAACATATATCTCGCCCACAAGCACCGCACACCCAACTGCCATCGCAATAGCGATAATCGGCACATTGACCCTCGCGAAATCCAAACGCCGCACTCTGATATGCTTCCGAGCCAGGATATCCCTCCACAGCAGACCCGCGAGCGACGCGCTGAAAGCAGTAGAGAAGGCGCCGTAATTTACACCGAGAGCCATGCCGTAGACGGCACCCCAGAAGGTGCGGTCCGTGATGGGCAGGCCGTTGCGGTGGTGAATTGCTTGCCAGGCTTGGATGACGCGGGAGAGCAGGATTGTGGTTCCGATGTTTGTGCCTGCGAACTAATGGTACAGTGTGTGGTTAGTTGGATTGGTATTAGGAGTAGGAAGTGTGGGAACAACGTACGTTGCACAGAATGACGGAGAGGAAACCCATGCCGCCAATACTGCCCACTGTCCCTGTCTTACGGACCCAATAATCCCAGCCGTGCGCAAACACAGGAACCCAGCCTTTCGTGACGAGTCCTTGCACGAGCACGAACATGGAGAATGCAAAGGGCACGAGCGCGAATGGTAAGTGGGCGATTACGGCGGTGACCGTGGGGAAGGTTTCTTGGGACCAGTGGTATCTGGAGGCGAGGAAGGAGACGAGGTTTGTGCGTTTGGGACTCTGCGGAAAGGAGGGTGAAGGTGATGGCGATGTGCGGGATGAGGCTCGTTTTTCGTCGTTGCTAGAGGTGGTGCCTAGTTCGATGCGGGACAGGTCTTTCTTCTCATCTACAGCGCTTGTAGTGCGGCCGTTTTCTTGAAAGTCGAGCATTGAGGCTGAGGTGTCGAGAGGTGGGGTCAACATGTAGGTTAGGCCGTTTCGTTTTTCGGTCGGCGCCGGTGTGATTTCATCATTTGTAGTTGTGGTGTGATCGTCAGCCTGGGGTTCTGGTGACGTTGTCAGGGTTAGGTTATATGCTGCTGTAGCATCTACATGCTCCTCAAGAGCTGCTCGATTTGCTTCCTCTTCTTCTCGGGCCAGTCGCTCAGCTAGGGCGTCTTCGATCTCCTGTCGACCTTTACGAGCAATCTCGCGAGTGTCATGACGATTATACCATCCAAACCCCACATCCCAACAGAACATGACAAACGCGGCGGGTAAAGTAACCCAGAAGACGGGATGTTCACCACTGCTCTGACTAGCAGCGTTGAGCGCCAGCAGGGTCACAAGCGTCGCAGTCATGATGACCGCGCCAAAAACTGCACCTCCTTTGTCCAGAAAAGGATTCATGATCTCTTCAAGCGAGAGAAGCTTGCCTTCTTCATTATTCTTGTCCTCTTCTTCCTCTGCGGTTCCTCTGGCATGAGGAATGTTGGGATTCACAGGCTTCTTAGCTTTCGCTTCCTCTGAGAGCTCATGCATTTGAATCGAGAAGGGTATGAGAGATTCGTCGGCGAAGACAATGTATAGCAGGAATGGGAATAGCACAATACCTGTGGTAACAACAGGTACAATCATATTCGCGGTATAGACGATGAACTTGATCTTGAAAGCACCGGCGAGCACGAGGTTGGTTGGGTTGGAAGACACAAGGATTGCTGAGGCGATATTAGCGACGGCGAATTGCGTATGAATCCAAGCTCTGGGATGAATAATGTTGCTCGATACCCGGGTCATGTAGGCAAGAAACGCAGTGCCCGATAGAATGATCGGATCGTTCCCAATGAAGCTGCCCAAGACGAAGAAGAAGGCGTAGAGGTAGAAAAATAGTCTGTGCCCAACCTTGCCTCCTTTCTGAAGCACTTTGAACGCCAGATACCTGATAAGACCAGAAGCGTCGATAGAGATAGCAATATATGCTAGAGAGAGGAAGAACACCATGATGTCGAGCGGCGAGATGTTGTTTGCCCCAATCGTACCATCGTGTACTTCATCTCGACCAATAGCGAGGATAGCAAGCAGGAAGAGGTCTGCAATCAGAGGTGTTGTAACAAAGTTCATAGGGAAGTTAAACCGTACAAACGGCTTGACTTTGCCATTGTTATCATCATTGAAGTCTTGCTCAAAGGGTTGTGATCTTGGCGATATTATCCGCAAAGCACTTAGGGTATCCAAGACGACGTTGTAAATTGGTCTCGGGATGTAGATTGGGATATGAAATGGAAAAAGCACAATGATATCTGTGGAACAGGGAAAGAGTCAATTACTAACACATTACCAGCCGGAAAGTCTGCACTTACTGGTGAAGATGAAAACGACAAGGGTGATGATGGATCGCCAGGTTTTGATCTGACCAGTGTCAAGGTTGATTGAATCAAGATCTGATGACATGTTGATATATTTTGATGGCAATGCTTGTTTAGATACCGTGAAGTGCTTTAGAACATAAGTCCTAGAATTTGGTCGTGGTGGTGATTGGAAAGTATTTCAGCCTGCCCCAAAAACGTATGAATGCTGACAGATGGTGATTGTCGGCAACAAGTAAGTATGACTGGTGTTTGCAGGCCTTGAATGCGGTTCGAGGATACTGAATAGAGGCTCGCTGATCAACCGACAAGGCAATGGAGCGATTCTTGAAAGACTCCTGGCGCAACCTCTGCCTGAAGCACTTCACGTGGTAGTCCCCGAGGTTGAAAAGTGATTAGGCGCGCTTTGGCCTAAAGCGCTTTTCCGTAGACAGGGCCCATCTATAAACAGCTTATTTAGACAACATAATAGAAGAGGGGTATCAACAGGGCGCGACTACCTTTATCATCAGGAAGCCAAGTTGGAGAAGTATCTTGGCACCGTGGCGCAGTGACTTGAAGGGTAAATGGGCTGGGCACGTGTTCGATCTACTTGTCCAAAGATCATTGTTAGCATAGTGCCAACGGGGGTATACACGAGAGGAGGCATGAGAATTGAGGGTATTGAGAGGCATAGGAGAGTGTCATTGGAACAGACGACAAGAGCAATCCCACCCCCATGCTTAGGACAAAGGAGCAACATAATAATGATATTTAGTATCTTTACCCCGCGATAGTCCAGCCTGACCCCTCTGTTATCACGTGTGTAGAGGCCCAGTGGCAGGTGGCAGGTAGGATGGCTCTCTCGTCACTTTGTCAAGGAAGGGGTTGTGGGTAACAACTCTGCTCTGTTTGTTACACTTACCACAATGGATTGGCGGATGGGAGCGAGGATGATGGCGAGAGTGAGATCTTAGATAGACGGAAGGATTTGTTGGATGAATATGGAGAAAAAAAAGGTACAAGAAGACGGGACAAGAAAAGTTCAGGATTAGCTAAGGTCAAGGAAGAGCAAGGCAAGGCTGTGCTAGATTGAGTGCAGCGCCGCTGTTCTTCTGTTGCTTGTGTTCTCTACTGTCTCCCCTCGCTGCCCTCCCTACTGTGCGTGCGGTGCTTCAAAGCGACCAAGATGGCAATGCTTGGCAAGGCAAGACGGCAGGAAGCGGTGAGGCTGGGTTGAGCCTCTCATTGGTCATAGGAATAGCGTGGCCAGACCGAGTACCGTATACTACGGACGATCCCGTGGCTGCTCGTAATAATCCATATATCAGCCAATAGAAAGGCCAGATTCTGCTATATTGTCCCCCACTGCCCCACCTCTCTTCCCGCAATTGACAGGCCACATGGCTTCGGCCTCCCCGTTCCCCGTAGAGGAGTGATCTGAGCCTCACCAGGGCGGCGTTCAATAGGTAGGGAGCAAGGCAAGTAGGTCGGTAGGTAGGTAGGTAGGTAGGCTCGTAGGTAGGTACTGATGCCTTGTGAGATCTATCTGTCGGTTTATATTGCGACGACAACACCAAAGTATATCACTCTTATTTATCCATATAACCGTATTACCGTGTCACCGTATGGCTGTATCAAGCAAGACAACCCTCTCCATCTCTTCATATACATCCGTCCCCTCACCCATCCATCTCTCCTGCGGTCGTCGGCCACACGGTAGTACACTGGCGGTCCACACCAGAGGCCATGCCGGCCTTTTCACCGGCTTCACTGATGAACACGGCCACCATCATCAGTCGAAATGCCACAGCCATAGCCACCAATGCTTCCGTTCCTAATGCTGCCAACACCACAGCTCTGCAAGTTATATGCGCATGGCCCGTCTCAGGACAGTATGGTCCAGGATCTAGAATCTTGTAAAGTTCCCCAGACCCCCAGATCTCCATTCCATCCCCCAGTTCTCCGCAAGAATCCACAATTATAGTCGCCCCGTAGTGCCAGACTATCTCATCGACACCGCTACTAACACTCTACCCCCTTTTTCCTTTATAGATACTATATCCTCATTGCAGCTTGTGTATTTGCTAGGAATTTCGAATGGCTGAGGAACGCTTGCACGGCAGCTGCCCTGATTCTGCCCGCCGTGGCTGCCATCCATGGCATCGTTCTTGCCGCCGTCCCCATGCATGGTATATTCCCCCTTTTCACATCCAGTACCACCAGAACTGATAATCCTATGTAGGCGCTGTTGATATGGATGTCTACGGGGCTTTCCAGCTCTGCTCCATCGGTATCTTGACTGCCCCAGTCACAGTCAAGTTATCACGGGCATACTTCTACGATCCTGGGCGGAACGCCATCTTCGCCTGGACCGGCCTTGTTCTTGCTGGACTACTGAGTTTGACGGTCGAATTCTTCAGAATCAAATCCACTGACTGCACGCATGCCGACGATGGTACCCCCATGTCCTCCCATGCAAGCGATTTCCCGTATGGAAATTCGTGCGGCCTCATTTGTGACGTAGATCGTGGCCCATTCTCTCCAATGCGAGGTGGGTCAGCTAACAACATATATGTAATACCCGCTCCAGAAAGGCTCACATTCGGTACCGCTACGCTCTTCTCGGCTGCTTGTTGTGTTCCGGCTATCCTCTCACTAGTATCTATGTGGAACAAGATTCTCGAAGTCAACTGGAAGGCACGCTTTGGTGAATCAGAAGAAGAGGAGCAGAGGAATGAGACGATATCGGGCACGAATGGTGCCACCATTGAGAAAATGAAAGGCGTCAATGCCATCATCCGATCATTCTTGAGTGCCGTCGAGGTCCCTGTATTTGGCGCTGCCATACTCGCTATTCTAATTATTGGCGAGAGGAACTTTTTCAGTGCACAAGTCGTGTATCAGACTGAGCCCTGGGCCAACGTTGGTAGGTGACAGTTTGTATTCCCATTATGGCGATAGATCGCTAACAGTTCCGCTTTGTGTAGGTCAATGGGCGCCCATTGTTGGTGCTGGACTTGCTGTACTAGGATCACTGTACCTTCTCCTAGCAGCAGACCTGGATGCCGAGAAGGAAGAAACGAATTCAGATCCTTCCGTTCAAAACCACCACCACCATAGTTGCAATTGTTCCCTCGAGCAAGTCAACCGAGGCAGAACCTCATACGCAGGATCCACCCACTCTGTTGCAACCCCAAGTCCAGTGGAAATGCGCCGTAGTGATGCTTCCAACCACGACAGACCAACCTCCCTCGAGCTCACATCCACAATCACCCGGCATCCCACAACCGCCACAAAAGCCAGCCGCCAACTTACTCGTTCTGGAACAAGTGATGTTGGCAACAGACGCAAAGTTGCTAAAGCGTTAAACGCCATCGGCAACCAGCTCGGCACGGCAGCACACTTTGACAACACCGAGTTCAAGCACGGCAAAGCTCTCGATTTCCCCGAGATTCCTGGAGAGGACTTTCGAAATCGTGCGTTACCTCAAATCAGGATGCAATACAACCAGGTCCACGAAGACGAGCCTCCTGCTACTCCCCTCCGCAGACAACATTCACGGGCAAGTAGTTTCCATGGAAGTATTGCGTCGGGTCTTGGTATTGAAGGCATACCGACGTCGCCAAGAGCAACATCACCTCAATCGCCACGCTCCCCTTCGACTTCTACCTCAGCTCGTGCTAACACGCTGCCGGTTGAGCGACCTACAGTCCAGCTGGAAAATGTGCCTACTTCATCATCTAGTGGAACAGCCAGAGTGAGACCAGCACGGCGGCGGGACACTCTCGAGGTGCCTTCGCCTGTCCATCATAGTCATACGCGCAACACATCTGCATCTTCTGTACCAATAATTACCAAAGCTGAGGACGAGATTTCACCCGTTATTATGATCTCCCCTGAGCCGGAGATGATTGCTTCTCCTGCGGCTTCGCCAGTCTTCAACCCACACGCTCACCACCCACCGTCACCCCCGCCGACAAACAATGGTTGAAGTCGGTTCTTTTGGGAGTTTATACGCACGACATGGCTGTTTACGATCGAATAGATAGCCACTCGAACAAAGACTCCACCATAATCAATAATCCAGATGAAGGGGATTCCCATAATTTCGCCAAAGCGCCACTAACATCGCAAACGATAGACCAGTCTACTACACGAGACTCCGGAGATCCAAAATACCATTTTTACCGATCAGTTCTTCGACTTCAACCTCGACCAGAGAAACTCATAATGGCCACAGACTTATTTCCACGAGTTCGATGACGTGCTCCTTGAAAGCTGCCACATGACCAAGAACTTCAGCTTATCTGCCGCCACGGTTCCTTGATATGAAAGTCTACACTTCCGAATCGACTACAGGATATGATTGTGGCCGTCTACGACAGATACATCGAATATATCCACTGATTGACCTCGAAAGCTTACGCGCCGTCTTATGATATACAGCTGCGTATCCTCCGTCAAATCAATTATCCCAAACCTCAGCAATCGCCTGCTCTGAAATATGGCCGTCTCAGAGCCTGAAATCGCTGGACCAAATACATAATATTGAACTTCAATATATACATATATAAAAAAATATAAATATCAAATATATTAAGAAGACCGATTTCAATCTTTCTCGACCTTTCATATAGTGGATTGGAGCAAAGTACGAGTACAAGGCAGAAATTTGCGGTCATTTTCTTGCCGGCGTTTTCTTTCGCCCCGAGTACGGATTACTCTCAAAATTTGCTAATCACAATGTTGCAAATTGCTGTTCTTCATTTTTATTTCGCTTCTGAAATCTGCATTTCCAGCGCACCCAGATACCACGGCGTCTAGTAGATCTGACCGCCTGACGACACTGTTGCGGATATGCATGTGTATGTTCGCGCAGTTATTGATTATTTCAAATTTATGCATTTTTATTTCATAGTCCGTGAAACCACTAGCAGACGAAGGACCACTTTCAGATTTCGACTCTATAATAGCCTTGACAAAAGTAAGGCCTATATTTTCTTGGGGCATTAAATACGTTCTAATATACGCAGATATTCAGCAAATTGTTGTCCCTCATCATATTTCCGAAGAAACAAATTCATATTCTAGCATGTCGTGTGCGAGGACGTGGATGAGAAAATGCGTGGAGAACCATGATATTTGCTCTAAAGTCTCGTCTTCCACATCCGGTATTCGACGGCCAATGCGTCTTCTCCAGATTGGAATGCCTGAGCCAGAAAAATTGCGTTTGCTCACAGACGAAGCCCAATCTTATAAGAACCTCAAGCCTGATTATCTGACTCTTAGTCACCGCTGGGGTTCCGCCAATCCATTGGAATTGACAAGTTCTACTTTCTCGCAATTGAAACAAGGCATCGAAATTGCTGATTTATCAAAAACCTTCCGTCATAGTATCAAAGTCGCGCAAGAATTGAATATCGACTTAATATGGATTGATTCTTTATGCATCTTCCAAGACTCAGCTGAGGATTGGGCGAGGGAGGCTCCTCTTATGCAGTGTGTATATGGAGGAGCAGTTTGTAACATTTCGGCTATTGCGTCGGAAGATAGCGACACGGGCTGCTTTTTCAAAAGAAACCCCTCACAATTAAAACCATATGATATCCAGACCCAATGGAACGATGGATCGAATGGGTCATGTATGCTCTACTATCCGGACCTTCGGAGAGATGCTATTGAGAACGCCCCGCTTGCGTCTAGAGGTTGGGTTTTCCAAGAACGCTTACTTGCACCCCGCATATTGTATCTTGATGATACACAACTATTCTGGGAGTGCCATGGTCTCAAAGCTTGTGAGGCTTATCCAGATGGAATGCCTTTTAGCGATGGTAGTTCTAAGGAAAGAGACGCTTTGGCTGCCCTAAAGCTTGGAACTATTGGGAGCACTATATCCTCCCCGGACAAGAAACAATTGCAGCGCTTATGGCAAAATTCCGTACGTTTATATTCCAAATGTAATCTGACATGTCCAGGGGACAAACTGGTAGCATTGTCAGGAGTTGCAAAAATGATGCAACAGTGTTTCGACGACGGTTACTGTGCGGGATTATGGCGAAAATATCTGCCATCACAGCTTCTTTGGCGTGCAGACATACACACCATAGGACACCTCAGACGATCTATTGAGTACCGAGCACCATCTTGGTCGTGGGCCAGCCTTGACGGACCAATAATACCAGGAGGGTTCTCCGACGATGGGATAATCATCAAAATTCTCGAATGTCATGTCCGAGACATCAGTGGCGATTCGACTGGACAAATACATAGCGGCGTGCTACGAATCTTGGGCCCCTTGATGACAATAGAACTACAACCATATGCAAGGAAATGGTATCGTTTTCGAATGCTCATTGACAGAAGATGGACATATGGGTTTATACTATGGCTAGACACAGATGACCCTATATGCAACGGAAGTTACCAGATCCATTGCCTACCCATCTTGTCGGATGCCGATTCAGACAGACCCGAGCGATCTCCGCTCACGAAGTGCTTACTCTTGTTACCCACGGGCAAATGGCCGGGGCAATTCGTAAGATGTGGTACACTGACATTAGAATCAGGGGAAATGAAAGACTGGAAAGGGTTTCGAAATATACGAAATCACGATTGGCTCCAATACGAGAGCAGGGATGATGAAGGCAATTGTGTTATTTCAATAATCTGAAATAGTAGCTAGTTTCAAGATCCTCGGTTTCGACAGGAATTATAACTCACAGTCTCAACCTAGGATTCAATTAGATTGTTTCTTTCATATCTATTCATTCGTTCATTCATTCATTCCATATTCACCACAAATCTCTCTCATCTCACACACATAAGGACCAGGCTTTCCAATACCCAATTCAACTACGCACCAAATCCCCTCACATCATCTATCCTTACACGCATACAGTATTACACCCTTCATGTCCAGCTGTTCATTTCTATTCTATTACACAGCATTACATACTGCTATAAACCGACAGCCTGTATAGTCCCCGCTCCACACAATTCCCCCGCCTATACATACAGTACCGCCCTCCTGAAACGCATCCCATCCCCGCTACAGCATCTCGCGCGCATAGATGCTTGGTGCCGAAATGAAATAGACGGACGGATCTGTTACAGAAGGTGGCGCGGCGCGGGGGGGCGTGTTCGGTCATGAAAATTTTACTTCTGTTGTGCTCTCGATTTCGGAGGAATAGTTTATTTTACTTCATAAGTAAGTATATATGTCTACCGGTATCTTATCTGAAAGAGAACTAAACATAGGAAGGAAAGGAAGGGAAAGGAAGGGATGGGATGGGTTCTATATATGATACTATACTGCTATGATTTTAAGTGGGTAGATAGTAAAAAAGTGGTTTTCTTAATATAAAGTTGGTTTAATAAAAAGAAATATAAGTAGCGCGAGCTTTCTCTCTCCCCTTTTCTTTTCTCTCTCAGATTTATTGGTGCTTTTCTTACTTCTACTACTATATTATCATATCTTATTCTAATACTCAGTAGTTTTAGCATCTAAGCTAGCTGTGCTAGGACTGTTCTGCCCTTCGGGTGTTTCAATCTCCCTTGCAGCCTGCTTCTTTTTATCTCGAGTTACGAAGTAAAGCATCACGAAGATCATAGCGAACTCGCCCACGCTAATCACTGACATGACAGTAAATCCAAGGTGGAATTTTGGAGCATACTTTCCAGTATTCAGAATCACGACTAAAATGATATCAATCATATGCTTAAATATAAAATAACAACTGGGAATTGCATACCTGGTACCCAAGCAATAAAAGCCTGTCCAAATGTTTGAGCAACACCAATGACAATCGCACGCTCCTCGGCATCCTCGTGACATATTTCGTTCACCCATGCGTAGGTCTTGTAAATAGTCAGTACGTTCAAGTCGGGAAGAGAATGTCAAGGGGACCTACAACTGGCCACATGCCCCACGAAGCGGCATTAATAAGATATCCAAAAAAGGTAGCACCGTAACCAGCGTCAGAGACAACAACTATCATTCCAACGAAATTGAGTATCTATAATCTGAGTCAGCTCTAAAACCATGGCT
The DNA here is from genome assembly GCF_007821495.1 of Lachnellula hyalina. Lineage (NCBI taxonomy): Eukaryota > Fungi > Ascomycota > Leotiomycetes > Helotiales > Lachnaceae > Lachnellula > Lachnellula hyalina. The sequence goes on along the minus strand of NW_022157140.1, from coordinate 115,103 downwards.
ACAACTTGAAATGAAGTGAACTTACAGCTGGAACACACATCACCTGCCAGCGCTTTCCTCCTAGGGCGTCTGAAACCCAGGCGTAGGCAAGAGTTGTTACAAGACCCAACGCTTGAGCTGCCGTAGGGAAAAGATTGATTTGGTAGACAGAGAAGCGGTCTAGAGACTTGAGCCAGACCGAGAAATAGTTCAGGGGCTGAGTGACAATGCATTGACAGCTTTTGCACAAGTGTTAGACTCTAATAGATTTGCGGGAAGAAAGCCTGGCTTACATAAGCATGAGAGTGACCACATAGAGCGGCCAACGAGAAAAGATTTTCCTTATCTTTGCCCAACTTAGAGGAACAGGCGCACGTCGATCGACTCTCTGCATTCGAGCAATATACTGCTGAATCTTCTCCGGGTTGAGCCATCTCGCTCTTGTTGTGTATGGATTATCCGGGATAGCGTAGAGTCCCCAGAGAGGCGCGGGGAGCGAGATTACACCGCAGAAGATAAAGAGCCAGCGCCATCCTGCGAGCCCAAGATGACCATCCATACCCTTATATATGCCTGCTTGGAGGTACCCGCTAAACATGCTCGCTGCGTAACTGGCGGAATAAAAGATCGCGATACGCTTTGCGAGCTCTAGAGTAGGTTAACAACAAAAAGCCTTACGTACACTCATCGCAGCATTGGGAACTTACCCTTTTGTGTGTACCAGTTTCCCAGCACAGTCAGAACTCCTACGGCAAATGGACTCTCGAGGACGCCGATCACGAACCGAAGGCCAAGCACCTGCTTCGTTGTTTGAACTGCTGCGAAGCTGAAAGTGACAACAGTCCATAATAGCTCTACAACGGGAAGATAGTATGATGGACGAACTTAAAGCGTGTTAGGAAAGGTCGGTTCAGTGGATTGGAGAACGATGCGGCTTGAATGCCGAGGTTCTGGTACTCACATTTCGTCAATAGAACTTGAGATGGGATTTGACCGCAGAGATAACCGACTGTGAAGAAAGTGCCGATAAGGTTATATTGGTCTCCGTGAAAATGGAGATCTTCTTTCATTCCCGAGACGTATGCGTTGGCTTCATATAAGAAGTTAGTGACTTGGTGCGTTTATCAATAGAAGCAGAGTTCCTTACTAACATTTCCCGAATCCAGTAATCGTATGAAATATCCGTAAGTTGCCCAACTCCTGACTTCAATTAGCTGCGGCTCCGAGATGTATGGACTTAGTTAATATCAAATCCAACTTACAAGACAAAAATGTCAAGTCTTTGAACTAGTCTCCTCTCTTCTTCACTTCGCTCTCCATCCCAGATCACTTCGAGGATCTTCGTCTTTGAAGATTTGTTTTGTGTTTGCTCCAGACCGACACTCTGTGTATTTTCGACATCTCTTTGGTTGACGTCGACGCTTACTGTTTCGTTGCCCATGTTTGACTGTGATAAATCGCAATCTAGAAATGGGATAACTAGAAGACAAGATTAACAAAAAGCAGATCAAAGCAGATACAAATGTTCCCTAGCCACTATTCTACCCACAATAGCGAATAGCTTGAAAATGTGAGAACTTCGGCTAGCAAAGTCCTAGCTTAAATGATGTGCTAATACCCTGAGGTTGCGAATTTGTTAAGGTGCTGAGCCGCACAGGGCCTCGTGGTCCATCACTTGAGCTACTTGTATTAAGCTTAGCTTCGGAGTTGGTCACCCTATGTTACGAATAAAGAATGGGGGAAAATGGGGTCTGGTGTGAATAATTCTGGCTGGACCGACTAAAAGTACCTGTTGGAGACTCTATCGATCACCGTCGGACCAAAAGCGTTTGCGAATCTTCATAAATATTACTCGTCTGAATTTCAAATGACATGCCAATGATCTACTATAGCTATTAGGTATCTAGACGGTCTTAATTTGGCGAGATCCGTTTTTAAGCTTTCGTGGCTCAACGTGCATATACGCATTGTTAGGTATTGTGCATTTGTAGAGAGCTAAGCTTTCCTATATCTACTTTGGTGGATTTTCACTCTTAGGATCGTAGACAGCATACTTGTAGCTGCTACCAATATGATCGTTCCGCAGCTTTGATTGACCTTGACCGTAGATCCTCTCCCTCATAGTTCCTGATTCCCCCACTGGAGCGTACCTCCCGCGTCTTCTTAATTCAGGCACCAATAGGTGAACAACATCCTCAAAGCTGCCTGGAGTTACCACGTAGCCAATATTGAATCCGTCAATGTCAGCAACATCAATCCATTCCTCCAATACATCAGCAACTTCCTCTGGGGAGCCTACAGGCACTGGGCCATTACCTCCAATAGAAATAACCTTGCCAATGTTTCGGGGCGTCCAACGTGGAACATCACTCCCGTGATAAGATAAACTACTTACTAAGGAGTGGACTTTAGAGTCAACTTTCGAGTCCTCTGCCTTGATTTCTGTGTCTAAATCATATTTACTGAGATCGATCCCAGAATTTCCAGAGAAAAATGCTAGGCCACCCTCCGCACTTGCATATTTCAAAGCCGTTTGATATTTGGCATCTGCTTCTTCGGTAGTTCTGCCAATTATAGGCGTCATGATAGCGAATATTTTCACCGATTGCGGATCACGACCAGCCTCCGCAGCTTTATCACGAATTGCCTTGACACGCGGAGCTAGCATTTGAGGAGATAGGCCAGACACGAATATACCCTCTGCATGTGTAGCACCGAAAGCAATTCCGGCTCTGTTTAAAGTTAGGTATATATCCCGGCGAGCAAAACTCTTGATTTCCGTTGTGGGTACTTACGGAGAAGTTCCAGCTTGGAATAGAAAAGGCGTTCGCTGAGGTGAAGGGTCTAATATGTGCGGAGCATCCAAGGTAAAGTTCTTTCCCTGATGATGGATCCACCGAATGCGATCAAAACTGGCGTATAATTCATTCTCACGGTCTTCAACTAGAGCGTCGTCCGCCCAAGAACTTTCCCACAGTCTGCAAATTTCCCAATGATTAGTTAATTGAAACAGAGTCGAGGGGAGATCCATAGCTTACTTATACAAGACTCTCATGAACTCATCTGCAATGTTATAGCGTAAATCATGATCGACATATTTCAACCCAACCTACAACAAGCTATTAGATATCCCATAGCTTTAAAGAATATCATACGTACAGCCTTTGACGCGGACTGCTTCCAAGAGGTGACCACATTCCATCCAAATCGTCCTCCAGTCAGGTGATCAAGGGTCGAGAATCTTTTCGCAATAGTGTAGGGAGCCTCATATGAGGTAGATGTGGTTATCGCAAATCCGAGATTCTTAGTTACAGCCGCCATAGCTGAAATTGGCTATTTCAAGTCAACGACCACATTTCCTAAAAAAAGAATATCCTCACAATTGCTGGATCGCCCATTGGAAACTGTGCTCCAGTCCGAATACCAGGCTCAGCGCTCCCTTTGTAGACATCATATTGCCCAAATGTGTCTGCCAGGAATAAGGCGTTAATATCGCCCTCCTCCAGTAGTTTTGCCAGATTCGTCCAATATGAAAGATCTCGGCGTTTCGTTGCGCTCTTATCCTCTGGATTCCGCCACTGCCCGAAGGAAAGATGGCCTACAGTAAACATGTCAAAGGCATTGAGAAAGATGCGCTTCTTGCTAGGATTTTGTGCGGAGTTGGAAGACGCCATGATAGCTATTTGTTTGACGAAAATAATAATGCCAAATGAAGCCGTCTTGCAAGCTTTGAGTAAATGGAAAGGGAGATGGATCGGAAATAACCAGGCAATTAAAACAAAGCTATCAAGTGGAGTACAATCCATCGCAAGTCAGTTCGCTGCAGTGGGGGGCAACCCAGCCGTTCGGAATGTATGTCGCCATTTGTACCCGCTATGGTGCTCAATTCCCTACATTATTAGTATCCACCTAGAGGCTTCTTGTTAGCCGCATATACTCGCCGTTTTCTCAAGTCTGACAGCCCCTCTTTAAATCCACAACTTAGCGTAGATGGCTAGAATGCTATAGATCTGACTGGCTCATTACCCTAGTATAGATCCTTGAAACCATAATATAACCCAACATTAAAGTGAGTTCGGACCTCTTAGCAGCCCTATAATAGTGAAATCTCAGTTCTTTTAGTGGTGCGGAGTATATTTATATGGGTACATTTCAGGTGGGGTTATCGAACTAAAGAAAAAAGCGAGTACGCATAGAGCACTGCAATTGAAAACACTATCTTGCTCGACTTAGTATAGAATCTAGTGCTAAAGTTTCACTAATCAAAGCCTATCTCTACGTACACGGAAGTGGGATGCCATGACAAGCGCCCCCAAGGGTCACTTATTGCCATGTCAGTGGGATTTGTGAAGCTTATCTTTCCTTCTTGCTGGACATTGCCTGGAAAACACATTACGATCTCCCTATGGCACTGCATTCAACTTCACCCCCGCGTGGGCTGGCTAAGAGTACTCATGCTCCCAATGCAATTGACTTCTCCCCCATCCTGAAGGCTGAGATACAGCCAAAGTCCAAGCCAAAAGCCCCATTAAGGACGATATTCCCGCACCTGGAGATCGAGGAGCATGCTATCGATGATACACCTCCATTGAAAGCCATTGTAGTTGGCGCAGGAATTGGGGGAATTAATGCCGGTATTATTCTTCCCCAGAAAGTGCCTGGGTTAGATTTAAAAATATACGAGAAGACATCAGATGTTGTAAGCAAAGTTCTTGAGTTTGCTTTGCAATTGCAATAAACATTAACCTTTTCTCGCAGGGAGGTGTCTGGAACACGAACATCTACCCCGGGGTTAAGTGTGATATTCCTGCGGATGTATACCAAAGTACCTTCGCACCCTCAACTGAGTGGTCAACTCCCTACGCCTCAGGAGCAGAGATCAAGGCCTATTGGAAATCACTTGTGAATAAATACAATGTAGAAAAGTTCATTAGTTTCAATAGTATTGTCAAGAGGGCAACCTGGGCAGAGGCAAAGGGTAAATGGATCGTTGACGTAACGGTTAACGGACAAGACCAAATCGACGAAGCTGAATTTTTAATAACAGCAACCGGTCATTTCAGCAATCCACTGCTTCCTAGATATCAAGGCATTGAAGATTACAAGGGCCATCTCCGGCACAGCTCGAACTGGGATCCGAGTTTTGATCCAACTGGAAAACGAGTGGCAGTGATTGGAAATGGTGCTTCTGGGCTTCAAATACTTCCACCTTTGCAAAAGGTGGTTCAGCATCTTGATCATTACGCCCGGAGTCCCACTTGGATCGCCGGATCATTTGGGGGCGAAGACTTGAATGGATTGACCACGACTGAACGTCCACCTCAATCCCGAGATGCGGCAACTTTCCATGAGTATCGGAAGAACCTTGAAGCCAAGTCGTTCAAGCGATTTGCGGCGGTTATTAAAAACGGCGAAAAGAATGCTGCGTTGCGATCAACGTTCAAGAAATTGATGGCCGACAGACTTGATGGCCGCACAGATCTGCTAGACACTATCGTTCCGGAGTTCTCTCCGAGCTGTCGCAGGTTAACTCCAGGACCAGGATACCTCGAGGCACTTACAAAAGATAATGTGTCCTATATATCCACAAACATAGAGAAATTTACAGAAAATGGCATTCAGACCACGGACGGGGTTCACAGAGAAGTTGATGCTGTGATCTGTTGCACCGGCGCGGATATTTCTTTCTCATCTGCTTTCCCTATAATTGCAAATGGGGTTGATCTGCAAAAAGCTTGGAGGCCTGAAGGAACACCTGGATTTCCAGATACATACCTCTCGATTGCGGCTCCCAACTTCCCAAATCTGCTATTTATCCTTGGCCCCAATGCCACTGGACAAGCCGGAACACTACCGAACGCCGTCGAGAATCAAATGACCTATATTGCCAAAATACTTAGAAAAGTTGCAACACAAGGGATCCGGTCCATCACACCTACGCAAGCTGCAACAAATGACTTCCGTGCTTATTGCGAGTCCTTCTTTCCTCGCACAGTCATGAGTGAGGAATGCAGCTCGTGGTTCAATGGTGGAATTGCTGGAGGCAGAGTTTCCGGTATCTGGCCAGGAAGTGGAATTCACGCCAATATTGTAAAAAGAGATGTCAGGTGGGAGGACTTTACCTACACCTATCTGAACGGTACCGGTAACCGATTTTCGTACCTTGGCAATGGATTTAGCAAGAAGGAACTCGCCATTGAGGCTGACCCTGATGCGGAGATCGACTTTACTCCGTATCTGTTAGAGGAGGCGGTAAATGGAACGGTTGACCTTAGGTCATATAATGAGTTGTGGTTTGATATTTAGAAAATCTTTAATCCATGAAGGGGCGGGTAGTGCGAGACAGCTATAGTCTCTTGAAATGAAGAATGCAACGTTAAACAAACGCTTAGCGGTGAAAAACTGTGGACGGTGCGATGCAGCAGCTTGTGAGACTGGGGCTCTACGACTACGGATGATGATGATGATGATATTCATTAACGTCTAGCAGAATACAGGTAAGACCTATGATCCTGGGGACCTCCTAACGGTTATAGAGACGTGCAAAGTTTAGGGTTCAAATATAAGACAACCTATTAAGAAAGACATTTCAGGCAACAACGCGTAGCTAGAGGGGTTATATAACTATAAGTTCCCTGACACTTAGGATAGACCACTAGAAAAATATATAGGAATAAGCTATTATCTAGGTGAGAACGAGAACCTTTTGTCCTCGCTGTATTTTCAACAAAAGTGAACGATATTAGGTGCCGCTTTCTTCTATCCAGCGTAAGGAGCATACTCCGTAGGGCTTCTTATAGAGAGGGCCGTAAATACTATAGGAGATAAGCAACAGCATGCAATTAGCCTTATAATTGATCTGCTTTGACCTCCCAAACCCTTGTAGAAGCAATTTTATAAGGACTGGATTATACGTACAAATCAGGTGGGGCTGTCGAATTTGAAAAGAAAAGCGAGCACAACGAGAAATGACGCCTTCCAGGCTTGATTAAGAAGTGGAACTGATTATCCACCTTATATCTACTTTAATAGAAGAAAAAGTGTTTTAATTTCAGTCTACAGCTGTTAAATATCCTCGAGTCGAGCAACGGGCCAAGTCTCGAATTTTCCTCGAAAGTACATCACGAGGGATAAGCCGCGTGGAACTTTTATCTATATAAACGGAAGTAGGACTCTAGAATAAATCGGCTCGGCAGTATATTATCCAGCCGAGAAAATCTACATAAGCCAACACCTCAATTCCGGAAACGCGTGCAATATACCGGTATACGCGACGGGATTAGGAGGCGTCCTCTTAGCGCTAAGATAGGTACCGATTGTATCCAAGCAGCAATCAAGTTATCAAAGAGACTAGCAGGCAGGCCTCATGAGTAAACTTTCCGCCAGACCGGAACATGATCCACTGTTGCCAAGAATAGGATCTCGCTATGCATAATTATTAAGTGTCGGCTATTTAGACATGAAAGGTAATAATAAAGATATGTTATATCCATGGTGCTAAAGCAAGACTAAAAGACTAGTATATTAAATCAAGAGAGCTTTAGATTAGTAGTTTTTCACAACTTATTTACACTTATACGAGTAATTACTAGAAACTATTTAGCCGACTTTATTATCTTATAAAGAGAGACTATAGAGCTACTATTTTCTGCACCTTAAATTTACTATGGTGGCACTTACTCAAAAACCCCACCAAGTCCTCCTCTATGACTTGGTGGTTCACGAGCCATCCCGTTGGGTTTCTTAGCCCGAGTTTTAAGTTTAGTTATGAGTATAGGGATCTTTTAGCTCACGCCACGCACGTGGGCATGAATCATGGGCATAGTGCCCGGAACGTAACCTGACTCAATCCTTGTTTAGACGAGTGTAGCGCACGGCTAGTAGGCACAAGAGAAGTCAGGGAACATATCTGCTATCTATAGTGGGGTGTCTCTGCTGGAGTCTTAGTTTTACATCAAGGCTGGATCTCGCACGCAATGTTGTAGAAGATGACGCGTTGAGCATCTGATAATGGTTGGTAGTGAGGCAGTTCGCGCGTATCTCCGTAGCTGTATTTGAGGCAGAATCACAATCGCCAAGCAGTTCTGGTGACTTTATATCTAGTAAAAACATACATCCAGCAACTCGGTGTCCATACGTCCGATGGCAAAACATTGATTGTTAGACGTCAAAGACTTTTCATTTACTCTCTATATAAAAACCGTTGTTCTTCATCAATCATGGCACCAAGCGCCCAGCCAGACGATGCTAAGTCGAGCCTCCCTTCAAATCCAGATCACTTGAAATTTAAGAGGCAGATTGAGATCGAAGGCCCTAACAGTACGGCAAAAGTATGTTGTTACACCCGCCCGGCGTCCAATAACTAAAAGTCGCATCTAGGATCCTCATTACCTACCCACCTGGAATCCAACGCAAAAATACCCACCTCTCGAACCATTCGAGTACGTTGAGCGCGGTAAAGATGCCGACCCAAGTTTCAAAGACCTGTTGTTGGAAGGATCTACTCTCGAAGATATCACACCATCAATGGGATCCGAAATTCATGGTGTTCAGCTTTCCAAGTTAACGAATGCTGGAAAAGACCAACTCGCTTTGCTGGTCGCCCAGCGGAAAGTAGTTGCATTCAGAGATCAAGACTTTACAGAACTCCCCATCAAGCAGGCTCTAGATTTTGGCGGCTACTTTGGCCGGCATCATATTCATCCAACATCCGGATCACCGGAAGGATATCCCGAAATGCACATCGTTCACCGGGGTCCTCATGACACAACTTTTGATACTCTGTTTGAAAACAGACTCACCAGCACATCATGGCACTCCGATGTATCCAATGAAAAGCAACCACCTGGAATCACCTTTCTATATGCTCTTGAAACGCCTAAAGTGGGTGGCGATACAGGATTTGCTAATTTGGCAGAAGCCTACAATCGTCTTTCTCCGGCTATCAAAGAAAGGTTGCACGGCTTAGAAGCTGTGCACTCTGGATTTGAGCAAGCAGAAGGCAGTAGAAAGAAAGGAGGTGTTGTAAGGAGAGAGCCAGTTGCAAGTGTACACCCACTTGTGAGAACGCATCCTGCTACTGGGGAGAAAGCACTGTTTGTGAACACTGGATGTATGTGAGAGTTCGATCCATAACACCTTTCCTATTACAGTCTCCTGACCAACCCGTGTGTCCATAGTTACTCGTAATATAGTAGGTCTCAAGAAGGAGGAGAGTGATGCTTTACTCAAGTTTCTTCTTGATCACATTTCTAATGGGGGAGACTTTCAAGCAAGGGTCTCATGGAAACCACGCACCGTCGTAGTCTGGGATGTGAGTATTCCTGCAATTCTACCTCAGCAATTGAAATATCTAATTGGGTCAGAATCGCGTTACATCTCACACTGCTCTCTTAGACTGGTCATCTGCAGCTTCTCGACGCCATTTAGCCAGGATTACACCTCAGGCAGAACAACCATATGAGACTCCCTATGTAAAATAAATTCCAGAAGGACATTTTGATGTTTAAACTTAGCAAATTCATAGCTTTTACATAATCATATGAGAGAAATATTTCGAAACGAAAAACAAATAAGTTTGGCATCGGGGAAGTTTCGTCTACTTCGGGCAACCAAGCAGATATTTAGAATGAAATGCGACAAGTAGGTGTCAACAGGATGGTATATTCAGAGGCAACGATTGCGCATGTCGTTGCCGATGGAATCTCCCTCTAATAGTCACTTTATATCGAGATTGAATAAGGCACAAAGGAACTAAAAGCGGGTAAAGGTAAAGTCCCTGCATGACTTACTTGCTAATAGAACCCTGCAAATTGGTAAAGATGTATTGAAATTCCATGTATTACAGGAAGGGACTTAAGATAACCTTGCGTATTTGCTAAGAGAGAGACATATCTATATATGGCAGGCAGTTGGGAGTTACTGTGCTATATTAAGATGAAGTCAAATAAATGATAGACTTGAATGCTGAGACTTTATTAGAGTACCACTTACTACACCACAACTCTCTCACCACCCACAAAGCTTTTCAACAATCAACTCAACCACGCACCAAACCCCTCACATCATTAAACTTTACACGCATACAGCATTACAACACGCCAGTCAGACCTACACACCTTATCTACTACACCGCATTAACTACTACTATAAACCGACAGCCTATTCCCCGCTCCACACAGCTCCCCCGCATCCCCCGCACACGCAAAACTACAATCCACCGCCGCAGCCTCCACACTACCCTCCTCAAACACATCCCCGCAGTAGCACTCGCGCGCATACTCGGTGCCGAAATACGTGTATCCCGCGCAGAAATCCGCGCAGGATTCCAGCGTCATGCTGTCGTTTGCGTAGGTGTTGCTGGATAGGGCGCGTGTGGAGGTGGCTTCGGTTTGGCAGCCGAGGAAGGTCCAGGTTGGGGGGATGGTTGGGGGGGCTGTGGGGGTCGCGGTGGGGAGGGAGGTGGTGCTGGTGGAGGTTGGGGAGGGGAGGTTGGATGGGGGCGTGCTGAGGAGGACTAGGGTTATGGGGAGGCAGGGGTTTGTGGGATCGGATGCTAGGGGTTGGTGGGTTGTAAGTGATGAATGAATGAATGAATGAATGAATGTGGTGGGATTTTTATGTTAGGGACGGATCTGGATCTGGGTTTGGATTTGGATTTGGGATCGTGGGAAAGGAAAGGAAAGGAAAGTAAAGAATAACATACCAGGGTTCTCGGGAGGTGAGTATCGGAACTCATACCCCCTATTCCCACTAGCTACCCTTACACAAATCGATCCACCGACTGGACTCTCCTCGCGTGTTGCGAACGCGAGTTGGATCTGTGTCTCGGTGACGTTGTCGGGGTTGCAACCGTATACGGGGGTGAAGATTGCTTTGGGATCGCCGCGTTCAGTCATGAACATTTTGGTTGTGTTGTCGATTTCGGAATACTAGGGTGTTTTACTTCGTAAGTAAGGTAGCTATGTCTACTGGTATGGAAGGAAATACGAGCGGGAAAGGAAGGAAAGAAAGAGACGGGTTGGGTTGGGGTGGGTTAACTATATACCTCGCCGTCAATCACAGCGTGGATAATATCCTGTTCGAGGAAGCCCGTATTGAGATCTAGATCGAAAGCGTAGTCTCCAACGGGAGACAGGAATAGATGTTTATCCCCACCGCCCGCCACAGCGAGGTTCATGTACCGGTCATGGATAACTGGGTACGCGGGATTCTGGATCAGGATCCCGAAGCCGCCTGTGATGTTGCTTGAGAGGGAGGTGGTGGGGATGTTACATGCTGAAGTAACGACTGCTGCTGCTGCTAGAAGTAGTTCTACTAGCGCGATGCGGGGTGGTAATTGCATCTTGATTAATTGCTCTTTGCTCTTTGCTCTTTGCAGTAGCTTTGATGCAGAAAGAGAGGGGGGGGGGGGGAGGAATCTTGGGATGAAGTGTTGTGCTGTGCTATGTTGGCTGGAATGTTTATATAGTGGTTTGAAACAAAGGGCTCACTTGCAGTTATAAAGATGTGTCTCGTATTCCAGCAGGTCAGGCGGGGTAAATGTAAAGTACCTGCCTGACTTGGCTTGCCAATGTAACCCTGCAAATTAGCAAAGATATATTGGAATTTCATGCAATGCAGGAAGGGATATAAGATAACCTTGCACAGAAGTAAATGTCGATATTCGCGAAGGCCCAAGAGAGAGAGATATAAATGTATGCGGCAACCCGTTTGGGGGGCCGTGGGGGGGGGGGGGCGGGGGATTGGGCTGTATTGAGATCAAGTTGAATAAATTTAACTGCACACTCGCTGGAGGGTTCTGATTGGTTTTTTTTATAAATATAGAAGTAGAGAGAGGTGTAGATAGATGTATTGTGTTGCTGATAATAGAAGTTATATACTAAGTAGAATGTGTAAATGAAGGAGTGTAGGAAATCGAGTTGCGGTAAATTTGTAGCAAGCAATTGGAGGGGCATTGACATGTGGAAAGAAAAAATGGTTACATGGTATCATTTTGTAAGACTATATAGCATTTAAAATTACCCTGATAGGAGTGAGGATATACATTAATTGCCTCGGTCTTGAGCTGAATGTCCCACGCCACTGCGTAAGACTATCTATATGCGAGGTGAACGTTTGTAGATTGGAAGCAACAAGGCGAGCGAGAAGTATTACGCTTTAGGAAATGTGTACTAGGATTATAATAAACTTCTTAAACGCTAATATTTGCTGGAACATGAAAATATCTAAATAGAGGGAAAATATAGAGAAGGAAGAAAAACACGGAGGTCAAATTTCGGGGCTGGGTTTGAGAGACTGCTGCTACGCGACAAAAACACGCTAAAACGCGTCTCCCCAGCCGTTTCCCAAACCCTTCTAAACTTGACATCCTCAGACCCTTTCACTCCCTGATATTCCAACACTACCGTCCATCCTTCATCTGACAAAGAGTCTACCTACTCGCCAAGATGGTAAAACCAAAAGATGCCGCAGAGGCAACACCAGCGCGACCTCCACCATCGTTAAAGAAGCAGAACTCCAGTGCAGGTTCCGCATCAGGTCAACGATCAATCATGAATTTCTTCACCAAAGCACCTGTGAGCAGCACTCCCAGCTCTTCTGATGGAGCCTTGAAAACCAACGCGGGCAATGCCAAAAGCTCAATGGCCAAACCGACCGCTCCTCCCAAGAAGCCCGCTTTCAGGAAACCCACCGTCAAGAGCATGACGCCTGTTCCAAGCAGCGACGCGGCTGGCCCATCCAGCTCTCAGGAGAATGAGAATGGCGGCATTCCGGAAGAAGAGGTAGATAACCGTCTGCCCTCACCTACGACGCCTGCTAAGAGAGTCATCCAGCAGGTTTTCAACGGGAATCCAGCGGGTAGCAGCCCTTCACGAAAGGTATACAGTGATATTCCCTTCACCGGGTGATGTCTATCTAACTATATTCCAGGCCAAGAAGGTTGTGAGCTACGCAGAATCCGACGATGACGATGAAGATGCCTTTGACCCAGCCGGCATATCAACGCAAAGAAAGAGAATGCGAAAGCCCATAATCGCAGACGATGAAGACGAGGAGGACGAGTTCGTTGGGGGCATGGATGGAGCTATTGATGAAGATGGTAAGCCTCCAAATATGCGATGAATACAAGATTTAACGTACTGTAGAAGAGATGGATGATTTTATTGTTGACGATGATTCCGACGCGCCAGCGAAGCCCTCAAAGAAACGTAAACGTCCTACAACCACCACCACCTCCCGTAAGCGTTCAAATGTCACTCCGCCTACACCAGCCAATGCCGATGAGGATGAGGATGAGGATGTTGCTATGGACATCCCTGAACCCTCCACCGCACAACAGTGGAAGTATGACCCCGAGAACACGGAACCGCTCCAACCAAGATCTACAAACATTCAAAAGATGCCGACTCGCAAGCCAGGTAAGGAAAAAGCTCACAAGACCGAACCTGACCAGCGATACCCTTGGTTGGCAGACCTTGCAGATATCGACCGCAATCCAGTCGGCCATCCAGACTATGACCCACGAACCGTATATATTCCTCCCATTGCGTGGAATCAATTCTCTGCATTCGAGAAGCAGTACTGGACGATCAAGCAGAAGTTCTGGAATACCATTGTCTTCTTCAAAAAAGGCAAATTCTACGAGCTCTACGAGATCGATGCTACGATCGGTCATCAGCTGTTTGACTTGAAGCTCACAGACCGTGTCAATATGCGTATGGTTGGAGTCCCAGAGATGTCTTTGGATCACTGGGCCAATCAGTTCGTTGCAAAGGGTTACAAGATCGCTCGGGTTGATCAGGTCGAAACTGCTCTGGGCAAAGAAATGCGTGAGAAAGAGGGAACTAAGAGTGGAGGCAAATCCACCAAGGTCGCCAAGATCATCAATCGAGAATTGGCATGCGTTTTGACTGGTGGAACCTTAGTGGAGGGAAGCATGTTACAGGATGATATGGCAACATTCTGCGTTGCTATCAAAGAGTCCACCGTCGATGACCTGCCAGCATTTGGAATCTCATTTGTGGATACTTCAACTGGACAGTTCTTTCTGTCGGAGTTTATTGACGACCTGGACTTGACAAAGTTTGAGACCTTTGTTGCTCAGACCAGACCACAAGAGATATTGCTTGAGAAATCATGCATCTCCAACAAAGCTCTACGCATTCTCAAGAACAACACAAATCCAACCACGATTTGGAACTACCTCAAACCTGGAAAGGAGTTCTGGCCAGCCGACACAACAAGACGCGAGCTTGATTGCAGCGGCTACTTCATTAAAGATGAATCTGAGGGCAAGGAAGTTTGGCCCGAGGTGCTTGAAGAGGGTAGAAATAAGGATCTTCTGATGTCTTCATTTGGTGCTCTGACTGAATACCTCAGAACCCTCAAACTGGAACGTGATCTCCTCTCCCAAGGAAACTTTACATGGTATAATCCGATTCAGAAGGGAACCACGCTGGTTCTCGATGGCCAGACTCTCATAAATCTCGAAGTTTTCGCGAACACCTTTGATGGTAGTCAAGATGGCACGCTATTTACGCTGCTCAATCGTTGCGTGACACCGTTCGGAAAACGCATGTTCAGGCAATGGGTTTGTCATCCTTTGGCTGATGCCAAGCGGATTAATGAGCGCTTGGATGCCGTGGATATGCTGAATGGCGACCGGTCTTTGAGTGATAAGTTCGTCGGCTCGATGACCCGGATGCCAGATCTAGAGAGATTGATATCTCGTATTCATGCTGGGGTGTGCAAACCAGACGACTTTGTCAGGGTCCTCGATGGTTTTGAGCAGATTGAGTACACGATGGGCCTTCTAGGCTCTTTTGGTGGTGGGGATGGAATTGTCGATCGTCTGATTGATGCGATGCCAGACCTCAAAGGGCCTCTGGAATGGTGGAAGACGGCCTTTGATCGATCCAAGGCCAGGGACTTCAAGCTCCTGATACCTGAACGCGGCATTGAAGAAGAGTTCGATGGGAGCCAGGATCACATCGAAGAAATAGAGGCTGCTTTGGAGAAATTCTTGCAGAAGAAACGGAAGGAACTGGGAGGAAATTCGGGCAAGATCAAGTTCAAAGACATTGGTAAGGAAGTCTACCAACTCGAAGTTCCAGCTTCGATCAAAGTGCCCAAAGACTGGCAGATGATGTCTTCGGCAGCAGGATTCAAGCGATATTACAACACCGAGTTGAAGAGTCTTATCCGACAGCTTCAGGAAGCTCAAGAGACTCATGGTCAAATCGCGAAGCAAGTTGCTGGGAGGCTTTATGCTAGGTTTGACCAAGACTACCAGACTTGGCTGGCGGCAGTCAAAGTTATCGCTCAACTCGATTGCTTGATCAGTCTCGCAGCCGCTTCAGCAGCTTTGGGAGAACCAAGTTGTAGGCCAACTTTCGTCGAAGCCGAAAGAAGTGTCGTCGAGTTCGAGGAGCTTCGACATCCTTGTATGCTCCCAAATGTCACCGACTTCATTCCTAATGATGTCAAGCTGGGTGGAGAAGCACCAAACATCAATCTCTTGACCGGAGCTAACGCCGCCGGTAAATCTACAATCTTGCGAATGGTATGTCCTGCCCTCCTATCTCAATTGCCCCTTCTAACAATGCCCAGACCTGCGTGGCAGTAATCATGGCTCAAATCGGCTGCTACGTTCCCTGCGTCTCTGCGACCCTTACTCCTGTCGACCGCATAATGTCCCGCCTCGGCGCCAATGACAACATCTTTGCGGCGCAGTCCACCTTCTTCGTCGAGCTCTCAGAAACTAAGAAGATTCTTGCAGAAGCCACGCCCCGCTCCCTCGTGATCCTCGATGAACTTGGTCGCGGTACATCCTCGTACGATGGTGTCGCAGTCGCACAAGCCGTTCTACACCACGTGGCTTCCCATATCGGCTGTGTAGGCTTCTTCGCTACGCATTACCATTCTCTTGCTACAGAATTCGCGAATCACCCCGAGATTGTAGGGAAGAGGATGCAGATCCATGTTGATGAAGATAATCGGCAAATCACGTTCCTGTATAAACTTGAAAACGGTGTAGCGGAAGGCAGTTTCGGTATGCATTGTGCAGCCATGTGCGGCATTCCAAACAAAGTCATTGATCGCGCGGAGGTAGCGGCTAAGGAGTGGGAACATACTTCGAGACTCAAGGAGAGTCTGGAGCAAGCGAGGAGTGGATGTTATATTCCGTTGGGGGTACAGAGTGATGTTGCGTGGGTGCTGAGGGATGCTGTGGGAATTGAGGATAGGGGATTGGAGGTATTAATCAAGGCTATTGAGGGGTTGTAGATGTTTACGTGTGGTTCTTGGAGCTTTACTCACTTCTAAACTGTTTTGGGGGCGTTGTGGACTGGTATGGCCTTATTTTCAGATGGTGCTATGGTGTGTATCTATATCAAGCTATAATAGAGCTGAGCGAGCTTGGATCTGCTGTAGGTGCTTCAAAATACTCTGAAAATCAAGATTTCAAGTTTTGTATCCTGCCCTTGACTACGGTACAATAACCTGGGCGGTATATCCAGCCCATACTATGAAGCTCTTCACCTCTTTTACTATGACTTCATTGGCCCGAGTTGACTCTTTCTTGAGTCCTGAGTTGATATGCTTCTTCTAAGTTAGGTTTTGCAAACCTTTCTTCGGGTAGCTGAAGCTGGACTGACTATCTAGCTCGAAAGAGTGAATTTCATTGCTAACTAGTATAAGTATTAGCGTATGATTCGTATCTTTCAATTTTATCTTTTACTATTTAGTAGACTTGGACTTATCTGGAGATTATAGATGAATTTTAGGTAGAATAGAATAGAATGATAGAACGAAATAGATAGCTAGTCTGATATTAAGGTTAAAAAATGGTTTGTATACAAGGGATATTTCAGAAAGGAATTTTTACTGAAAATAGCTTCTGGGGGACTTTTTGAGAAATGATGGTGGATATGAATAGCTTACTATAGATATAAGATACGGAAAAGTATATAGTTGGACTAGAAGGAAGATTGGGGATTGTGAAAGGTAGATACTTGAAATTATGACTCAGGAGGTTTGTCTTATAGACCTGACTAGGTAGTCAATCTTCTGGTCAGCGTAGATTAGTAATTCTAGAATTGCAATCAACTTTTTCATCTATACTATAGGACTTGGATGCCCTGCTGATCTTCCTACCTCGTATGTATCCATGTTCTCGTGACAAGTTATCTCGTGTTAAGTTATCATCTTCTAAGCTGCTGATTTGATTACTCTGAGGATACAACCGCTGTGAGAAAGCTTATTGTAAATGTAAACCTGATGTGTAGACTGGGCCTGACAAATATTGCTGAGAAAGAGAGTATGAGTCTCAGTATGAGATAGAACAGGAGATCTTTAGCAACGTGACTTGTGCTGCTGACTTGTAGAATCTCCAATCTAGAGGATGTGGTGGCTATCAGCCCGGCGGTTAGGCGGCACGGTCCAAAGCGCTCAATTTAATGCCACGCGTCATTTCATCTAGAAAATAAACGCCTCTCCGCAGCCTAAATACTCGAGCAGGATTGTTGGGCTTACTGCAATGCAATGCTGCAATCGAGTCATCTGGCACTCGGAAAGACGGACGAAGAAAATGTCATGGAGCTTATGTTGCAGTTAAGCATTCATGTTTCTTGAATTCTTACACCAATCATACACTTATACTTTAGAGATCTTATCTTGTAAATATTAATGTGGTGCTGGCACTCGTATCTAAAAGATGCAGATAGGTCCGCATAAGTCCAGAGCCGTTATTGCCGCTCTAGCACTGATCTTGGATTTTACGTTAGGGCGCTACCTTTCTCTGCTGTGAGGCTATTGATGCGCTGCTGCAATGTTACACTATGTTCTGTAATCGGACGAAAGCCCTAATCAAGTACATTTACTCGGTTACTTCGGATGGAAAGGCATTTACCTATGTAAATATTAAGTGCCTAGAACGCCCCAGAATGAGCTGGCTGTCAGCAAATAAGCCACGGGCTGAGACCCAAGGAAAAATTAATGGAAAAGTCTGTTCTGGGCATATTTTAGTATGTACATAGAGTCGTATTGGGCCCTAAGTTTGCATTCCCATAAGGGGTACCGAACTAGTGCGGCTATACGAGGAAGGAACTACGTAGGCGCCGCAAGACTTTGCATCAAAATCCTGCCACGATTACACGATATATCAAGTTCGTCCACATTTTAGAATATGTAGCTGCTGCAATGTGAAGGATAATATGCGAGGTACGAAAATATCCTGCATGAAAAAACAGTAACCCAGTAACCATATAGGACTATTGGTTCGTCTGTTTGGCGCCTCAGACTTCAGACGACTCGCCCATTCTTGGTCGGGCCCCTCCTCCCCAATATTATGCAATGTTTAAGCTGAGAATAGCGCATTGTAAATGGAAACACGGGATGGGCGTAACACTTCTTTACTCGAAACATACATATAACGAATGAAAGAAATGGAATCAAGTGTGGTCAAAAGGATCAGCCTCAGCTTGTGGCGGTGTGGAAACTTTAATCGTTGTGGATCTCAGCTCAGCAAACTTTTGAGAGACGGGCGTAATGAACTCCGACTTGCTGATAAGCACAGAAGCTGAAGTAGCACTTGGAATACGACGCTGTGGGTTGGTAAGCCTCTCTCTGATTCGGGCCTAGATGCGATGGATAAAAACCTGTTGAACCATTGAAAATGCCTGCAATTCTACCACGACCGTGTCGAACTAGCGCAGGTTCTGCACGACATTCCGGGGACTCGATCTAGTCAACCTGTCAACCTCATGTCAACCGCGTGGTTGACGGGGATAGGTCCAAGGATCTTTCGTACCGAGAATCCCTGTCGCATATCAGAGCGTGACCTTGTGACCATAGGTTGCGAGCGAGGTAGGGGGGCCCGCGATACATTAGGCAACGGCAACCGTACTGTATATGGAATGTATGGCATGGCATGGCATGGCATGTTCAGTAAATCCCTGCCTGTCATATGCAGGATGATCCCATAGGAGCGTACCCGGCCCCCCGGAGGTAGATAAAGTATTTGCTGCGAATGCTCCTTCGTTCAAGCCTGGCGATTGGCGGCTGAACGACAGCAAAGGTGGGTAGAAGTTTGTGGTCAGATGATGTTGAATAAAGCATCCACAACGGTATAATGAGGTGCAATTTCTTCGAGTCTGGTGCTACTAAACAGTGAAAAATGGTGGCGTGGAGGTTTTGGTACTGTTATGTAGTACTATCGGCGCTGGTAGTGGCTGCACACTCGGCTCGTCTGTCAGTAAGCAACAGCTGAGGTTACATGGCGTTTGCAGCCACCCCCACTGGCGTCGGGTAAGTATTCGACACTCGATGCAGCAGCGGACCCGAGAGATGTTGTGTGACAAAAATACAGGTACATGAGCGAGAGGGAGTATATCGAGATGTATCGAGATGGTGTTGCAAGCGGGTAGATGATTATATCCGCTGCAGGGTCTAGTCCGGACAGAAGGGGCAGAAGGCGCTACTGTAAGTTTACAGTAGGGCTTTCTTCGATGAACTACGTACACTTTCAGCTTCATTCTTCAACCTCAATCTCAACCCATCCTCAACCTCCAGTACAGGGCGTTTGGCAACCTTGTGTTGCATTACCGCACGGATTCCACCTTTCAACTCCGGATAGTACCAGAAAACGTTCCTAACCCCGTCATCTGGGCTCATCCCCATCATCCCACATTACGTGTTGCCGTCTCGGCGACTGAATGGCCCCTTTAATGAATGACCCGAGGAATTGATGGCCTCGGGAATCTCTTCCTAACACGGTCTCACCTCTGGCAGGAATTTATTTCTCTACTCCGCCGGCTTGAAGCGCTATAGTATGTCCATAATTCTTGCAGGAGAACAGGAGAGCCTGACCAAAGGCCCATATTGAATTAGCACTACCCTGCTCAATGACTGTCACACTTCTGCTCGAACGTCTACGCGCAAACTTCATACTAGGACACAAGTGTTGCCCTTTGGATGGGTTGTGTCGAGAACGATGCTAGGAGCCATTTTTCTGAGCCGTTTCGCTTTGGCCTACTTTCAAAACCGGAAAATGATAATAGTCGGTGGCATATATGTATGGGCCTTTGCTTGGTAGCAAATAGGTACTTCGGAAAGCATGAATATGGGATCCTCATACGCTTCTTGTGCCTCTATTGCAGAGGCTAGAGAAATGTGGCAAGTTTCGATACAGGAATTAGTCTGCGGCTGTGAGTCCATGCCGTTACCTTCCACCAATCACTGAACTCTCAGACAGCCTTCTATACACCACCCGAGAGTCAAGTGCAGTCCCTTCCGCCCCGTTGATATTAGGGCTAGCCTTCCGTTCCCTATCGAGCGATCAGGGGTAGAAGCCAAGCTGCCATCCGAAGGAACCGTTGCTTCTATTATCGGAGTCAGCATTCACCAGGCCCAGGGTTACCACGTGGAGCCTAGTATTGGTGCGTCGCCATCATAAGCATGACCATTATCTTAGAATACTCCTTCTATATCCTAGTGTATGATACGAAAAGTGGTGTCCTAGGCTCTTCCCATCCACCAAATGTTGAAAGCCCGAAGATGTAATTCTATCCCCGCCAAACCAATACGGCATACTAGTTACATGCACGTCGGCCTTGCTGGAGGAGTATTTGTGCTATTGCTGGATTCTCCCCTGTCTTTATTGTAGCGTCTATCGTGCCTCTGCATGTGTCACCCTACGTTGGAATCGTGGGCCAATTGCAAAACTTCATACTCAGCTTTCTTGCCTAGGACGAGTTCTTTCGAATTGGTCTTCCTTATTACCCTTGCTAGCTTCTCAATATTACTATGTATGTGGGTGATATCGGTTGAATTCCACGCTTTTTGACCCTCCTTAGTTGTATTCTTTAGGTCTGCAAAAAGGAGGGTGGTTACTTGTTTTGGATCCCTACAAGCCTTTCTCCTTCCTGTAGCACATATAAAAGTATCTGGCATCTCTCTCAAATTGTCTCACTCTGTCTCTCTATCGACGCCTCTTACTTTACTCTTTATTATATAGATTTTGAAAATAATCTCCTTTACAATGAAGCTCGGCATATTCGCAACCCTCTTGTGGAGCTCGATCGTAGCAGGTCAATGTATGTATTAACAGAGATCTTGACAGGCTCCTGCTAACATGATATTATTAAGTCGATTACCCTGAACTCCCAGTTAATTTTCTTCAAACTACTACCCCAACCACTGTTAGTACCAGCGTCTTCTTTCCAATTGATATCTAACCATCTATAGCCTTTACCCCAGGGCTTTCCGTGGGGTACGAAAACTGCAAATAATACCAACGCTTGTGAGTTATCAAATCCGAAGTTATAAAGCCAACATGCGTGCTAATAACCTTCTAGATAGTAAGTTTCGAACATGCCACTACTACTAATACAGCGTCTGACCTGAATTCTCCCGTTAGATGGTAAGCTTCGCAATGATTTAATCAGCTAGCACTTTGCTAACGTTCCTTATAGATCCACCAAACACTGGGTATGTTTCCAAGTCCTGCCCCCCTCCATGCAATCACTAACAAACGAAGTGTCTTGCGAATTTACGATTTCACTGTTGCGAGGACATTGGGTTCGCCGGACGGCTACCAGAAGCATTCTTTGACCATCAACGGGCAATTCCCCGGTCCCTTGATTGAGGCAAACTGGTGAGACGCAATTCTCAGCGGCATTTTTGCATGTTACTAACTCTCACAGGGGTGACACTATTCAAGTTACTGTTCATAATAAGATCACCGGCCCAGACGAAGGAGTGGGACTTCACTGGCATGGAATCCTGCAAAAGACATCTCAGTAAGTTCGAATAATGGTGGAGTAAATAATATAGAGTGACTAAGTGTTTTTAGATGGATGGACGGTGTTCCAGGGGTCCAGCAATGCCCCATTCCGCCTAACGGAACCTTCACCTATACCTTCCTTGCCGATCTTTACGGGACTTCTTGGTATCACTCGCACTATTCAGCTCAATACGCTGGAGGTCTTGTTGGTCCTATGGTCATTCATGGGCCACAAACCGTCCCTTATGCTATCGGTAAGCAAAAATAGATCAGAGTCTATGTTGAAACAATGACAATTAATGAGAGTAGACAAGGGCCCATTTCTCCTGACAGATTATTATCATAAAGACTACTTCTCTCTTGTGGAAGAAGTCATGACTCCAGGAGCTGTAAGTTACAGAGTACCGAATTTTACTTTTGAACCACCACTAAACATATCTAGGCACCGCCATTCTCCGACAACAATTTGATCAATGGAAAAAACAATTTCAACTGCTCTACTGTAGCCTCAGGGGATAACACAACCTGCCATAACGGAGCACCCCTTTCAGTGACTCATTTCACACCTGGGGTGGTCCACAGACTCCGCCTAATCAATGCCGGAGCGGAAGGAGTGCAGAAGTTCTCAATTGACGGTCACAATCTTACGGTCATTGCAAACGACTTTGTCCCTATCATTCCTTATACTACTGATGGTATGTTATTAAACCTTGTGATACAAATGATATCTTCTGATATTTGCTAGTTGTGACACTTGGAATTGGCCAACGAACTGATGTTCTCGTCACTGGACTCACGACTCCCTCCCTCGGTGGCTACATAATGCGCTCTTCTATTGCTGGTGGCGGTTGCTCCTTGACCAATCAGCCTGACGCAACAGCCATCGTGTACTATGGACTGCTTCCACCCGCAACTATTCCCAAAACAACACCCTCGCCAAACTTCGTTACCTCGACCGCAACAATATGTGCAAATGACCCACTTACAGAGACAGTCCCCTGGTACCCAATTCAGCCGGATCCTAACCCGCCAACCACCAAAGAAATCGACATTGACTTCCATACAAATGACACTGGCTTCTCACTCTGGTATATGAACGGGGAATCCTTCCGAACAGATTACAACTCGCCCATCCTCCTACTTTCGAAGGCTGGCAACAACACTTTCGAGCCGGAATGGAACGTTGAGAACTTTGGTTCCAACTCTTCTATCCGAATCGTGATCAACAATAATAGTCCAACTGGAGGGTTCGCTACCCATCCCATCCACTTGCACGGCCACAATATGTTTATCCTGGATGTCGGAATCGGGACTTGGGATGGTACGACGACTGTCAACGCAAATAACCCCCAGCGAAGAGATGTCCAGCTTTTGCCAGCTGGAGGATATATGGTGTTGCAGATCTTTGCCGACAATCCTGGTGCTTGGCCGTTGCATTGCCATATTGTAAGCTACCGCCACTCTGAAGCCTCCTCGGCAGATTTGCTAATATGATGTTTAGGCATGGCATGTATCAGCCGGTCTGTATGTGACGGTTCTCGAACGCCCGGATGATATTGCGAATCTCCCTATTCCATCTATCATGGCTCAAACCTGCAGAGATTGGTCTGTGTTTACTGGCGAAGAGGTCGTCAACCAGATTGATTCTGGTCTTTAGAGTTGTGAACGTATATGGGTTCTTGAATCATGCTACCTTGATTTCTTCAACCATTCACTGCTTGAGTAATTTGGCTCGACTTGTAATTTCGTTTTTGATACTCTCCTTTTATCCCTTTCTTTGAATGATAGTACACTTGAAATACATTGGTACGCGAGGACTAGTATCTGCAAATATACAAACGATGCATTGACAGAGGTTTTTCATATTACCGTGTGATTTCTTAGGAATATGCGTCTAGTCTCGTGATTTCGACGGGCGTCTCATTTCGCCCTTCACGAATCATAACATGTCCTTAGCTGCAACACCGTAAGCGGATATACGAGCTTGATGCTTATTTTATGGATTGTAAGACTTCCACACAGTAACATGTTGGCGAGGTTTATACATGAATCAGATATCTCGATGCCTTATTGACCCCACAACGCCTTCCTCTCCTCAGTTAGGTGCTTATCCATGCGTGTAAGCTCTGCCCTAGTACCCCTAGCTATTCGTCTTCTATGAACTGAGTCAGATACGCCAGCCTCATTCCGATGTCCTGCTCTGGCATGGTGGTGATTTCTCCCAGAACCTTTTGCCACCAACACCTTCTTCCCTGGTGCAGCAGCCACGCTATTTGATTTCTCTGCCTCCTCCAGCCCAACATTCTCCACACATCCCCCCTTTCCCTCCTGTCGATGCTTTCCATCTTCTAGCCCAGCAGGTGATCCACCCAACCTCTCCGTCGGCTCCCAACGCCTTAAATCCTTCGGCCGAGAACTCTTCTTCAACCCATCCTCTCGCTCTGAGTCCTGCCATACTCGCTCGCTGCGAGGACTGGTTCTGAGCGAGGAATTTGTGCCGCGATCTAGAAAAGAAGAATATCCTTTGCCTTCAAGCTGAGTCAACGATGCTGGAAACTCATGCAGAGTTCCTTCGTTAGACGACACAGGCCACTCGAAGCGAATACGTCTATCACAATGCTCAGTCCAACTATTCGACTTAACGGACTCCGCAACCCGTGTTTGCCACACGAAATTCTGATGTATCTTTTGTGTGCTAATCCTGCCGTCCCTAACGGGCTGATCACTCGCCTCGACGCACTCAAACTCGCTCTTGTTGATCTTGCGAGACTTCAAGATCCCCCTCGGTGCACTGTGAGTGCTCCCTGTCGCAAGTGGGTATGCATCGTAGGTATTGGCAGATGTCTGTATGCGCACGGGGGACTTAGCCCGGGCGGCTCTTGAGACTTTTCGTGCGAGGTGCGCGCTTCTGTCTAGGGTATTGGAGGATGGTCTGCGGATGAGGACCCCTGTGGTGCGGTATTCGATGTCTATGTATTGATTGAATTTCCGGGGTGTGATTGATTGGGGGACGGTTGTGGCGTGATTGAGAGGAAGGGTTGGTTTTGCGAGAGAGTTTCCCATGTTGAATAGGTGGGTTTGAAAAGGGGGGTGTAATTGGGAAATCACCTATTATTGGTTAGCAATATATTTCGAAATGTATTTGCTGTAAACAGGTTGGAGTATTTACAATGTAATGATTCATTTATTTCCGCGTCGAGATGACTGGTACCGTAGTTTATGGCACATTCTTCGTGGGGGCGTAGAACGCAAACAAAGTCTCGTCTATCTCCTAGTGAATAAGGCGGTGAATTGATATTGAACTGGAGTCGATTCACATACTGCTCTGAATCCTTCACCCCCTACACCTAATCACGAGCTATGAGGAGCCTCGTCCTCCATTCCAACTATTAGATAGCTAGCCTGTAAACCCAAGAAATATATAAACACACTGAGATCCATTAAACATCACTTATACCCTCCACTAACATATCTCAATACCGGTACTGTGGTTTTGGAGTCAAGTTTTATCCCTTTTTTCCCCTTTAGCGAGGCATGAGGCTTGAAGATTGAAATATATGTGGACGAGACTGGAAGTGAAAAGACAGCAGTGTGATTGTACTTGAACGGGGTTCGATGATTTTAAGGGCTGGGAGTCTCTATTAAGAATTCCTGATAAAGCTAGATGGAATAGGCAGCAGCCCTCTTGTATCATGACAAGAGGCTGTATAATGCCCATGAATGTGCGAAGTCTTTCTGGATTTTGATTGATATAACATAGCTACTCTCACCTGCGTGAAGGTTATGCAAAGACGGAAAATAAATGACCTAACTGTGGATAGACTCTGGATGTTGGATATGAATACCAAATATAGCAGTTCTGCCTTGCCGGAAGGCTTCGAGTAATTTTATATTCATACTAGCTATGGCCCGATACTAACATATAGAGATAAGTTGCAAGTCACAAGAGGGAGCGTCGGTCAACTCACAGCTCGGTCTTCCTTGAAGATCTTTTCGCTCTAATCTGTGCCTCCGCTTCAGCCTTTGTTGGCAAAGTCCCTTCCAGATCCATCCACTCCGCCACAAATGCCGTCACGATCTTCGCCCAATCGTGTACAGTAGGTAAATCCAAGTGCTCACCATCATCGGCAGCCGTGTGCCATACATTGGGAAATGGCGTCGCTATTATGTGGAGCACTTCTACGCCTCGAGCCATGAATGGGATGTGGTCATCTTGCACTCCCCATTTATCACGGAAGTCGTTTAGGCCTTTGTTTGCATCGTAGAGGAAGGGTTGAGATGCTTGGGATTCCAGAAGGCCTAGTGTTCGCAATCGGGATTCGATGACGGCCAGGTGTTGATATGCCCAGTGTGTAGTCTTGAAGAACGAAGGGACTCGAGGGTTTGCTGAGCCAAGAAGATCCAAAAGCATGAACAGTGAGATGGAACTGAGGCCATTGCGGTATGTAGACATAGCAGCATGCGGAGTCGACTCCCATGTTTCGGCCAATGATCTGATAAAATTAGCATATTCCCTAATCACCATGAAATCTCCTTACCTTGCCCCATATAACGAGTCAGTATTCGTCCAATCCAAAAATGCCTCCTCCCCGTCCAAAAACAGAATCTGCACCCCGGTCTCCTCCTCCAACCCATTAGAACCATCCGCCTCCATAGCAGCCCATTTCTTCGTCAACGCCTCATCCACACTCCTTGCCGCATGCATTATAATTGCGCAAGGCGCTGCGCTATCTGTCGCCCCAATAAATCCAGGGGGTTGGAGCTTGCTGTCATAATGTGCAACCAGGGCCAGCCTTCCCACATCCCCAGCTTTCGCCCACGGCGGATCGCGTGTAATTATAAAGTTCACAAACGGGACTTGTGTATCGCCCGTCGCGGGAGTCGTCGCCGTTGAGTTTTGGAACTCGATGGTCCATTTTGGGAGATGGGCTCCAAACCAATTCGTGAAATGCTGCTGCACCGCCAACGAGCCGGGAGTTCCTGGTACTCGAGGGATCAGAATGGGCGCAAGGATAGATCCATCGTGTATATCAAAATCCGGGCCTGCAGAGGGCAGATTTCGTAGTGTTTCGTCAGACAATGGTGTGAATGCTGAGATGCCCAGCAAGATAGTTGCAAGGAAGAGCAAGGTCTGCGAGAACCGCATCTCCATGGTAGTTTCGACGAGGCAAGAGCCTGATATTGGGTCACCGAAGAAATCTCCGTAGGATCATCCTCAATCCAACTTCTACGTCGATGAGAAGTTTGTTGAGAATGCGAGTTTGATATCTGTTAACAGTGAGATAAAGTGATACACGGGAGCGGCCGCTTACGAGTACTGTACTTATCGCGGCTAACGCGCTTAAGTATTGAATGTTTTGACTTTGATATCAATGTTTTCATATTATTCAACAACGCCATTGAAAACTTCAAACTCTTCCTTTTCAACTTCATGGGAGGCTATTTTTAATCCATGGAATTCATTTTCTGTTTAGCTCCCCTCATTTGAGGCTTAAGAAAGGTACTCCGAGCGTGTCACGGAATTTTGTTTTTGCAGGCCAGTCGGTTCTGTTCTGCCCCTGAACTTCACTTTCAGCAAAAACATCATGTTCATACAACGCTTGATATCACGGCGAGCTGTCCAAACTTTCAGAAAACCATTCATATACCCCTTTCCCCTATCAACGAGCTCCAGAAACTCGATACAACATCTCAGTCGTCGGCTGGCTTCTTCGACCACCAGGACTGTCCCTCGTGTTTCCAGCAAGAAACAGAGTAACCCTTGAAACTCCTAACTTTATGCATATCTAAAAAAATCATAGTATTCCCAGAGCGGGTCCTCGTATACCATGCCGGGACAGGCCGGACCGTCTTCCTCGGCTCCCTGAAAGTCACCACAATCTTCATCGCCACCTTCTTTTGCGCTGTCCTAGGCCCAACATACTACTACGCAGAAAATGAGCCACCGTGGGTCTCAGTAATCGGTACATACGCCAACTTTCATCTCGATATAAGTACGTGACTAACCCCTTCTAGTCATCCTCTCGGGCATAATACCCATGATATCCGTATTATACATGACCTCGCCCTTCGTTAATTACATCCATCTCCGTCTCCCTCCATTTGCCCGCAACTCCACCGAATTGATGAGACGCTTTACCAAAACGCTGCCCAGAGACGCTGAAATTGACATCACGACCATGAACGTCCTTGGGAAACCGAGAGTGGCGCGTATGAAGATCCAGGATTTGTCTGCTGCGAATGAAAGGTTTGGGCTGGTCAACTATGTCAGGGATACGAAGGCGATTAATGAGAGGAGGAAGTGGTGGATGGGGAAAGCCGTGAGGCAGTTTGGCGTTCATGGGGGGAAGGGGAGTATGGTGGGGGGTGAGGCTTGGAAGGATATTCAGGCGGCTATTGCTAAGAGGGGTGAGAAGGGGGTTCGTGTAAATCCTAGCTCTTGAAAGTTTATTCCCTTTGGTAGTGCAGAGAAAATGTCACCATGCCCATCGAAATGGATGGGTCTACTTATCCTGTCACAATAAACCTATACTCCGCGCTCCGTAATCTTCGGAAGCCCTCGGAGGTACGCCTCATGTGGGTCGATTCCATATCCATTAATCAGAGAGATGATGAAGAGAAGTCTCAACAAGTCAATCTAATGCGAGACATGTATGCCAGCGCTAATACATGCGTGGTGTGGTTCGGAGACTTTCTAGACCATGGAATAACCATGACTGAAGCTACAGCCTTTTTGGACACGTTGGTGGAAATGATAAAGATCTGAGAGAAGTGGGACATTTCGAGGGAGTGGCATTATATGAGGAGTTCATGTCTGTTCTCTAGGTGCTTCCGGAAATCAGGTCAAAGCTGTACTCTGGAAGGCTTAGAAAGTTGGGTATAATTATGGTTTCCACACCTCATCAGAATAAGCTACGCATACCCCCTCTCCCGTCGAGATATCTTATAGAAGTTCCTATGATATAATTCCATTCACGTTAAAAATTGCACCCACCTCCCCTTTAAGAAAGAAACCATTTGCCCAATCTCCCTCTCCTCTAACTCATGTCCCAGCCTTCATACGTATGCATATTAACCACAACCCCAACACTCGTTATCACCTCCTTCATCTGCTCTCCCCACTTAAGCCTAACCTTCTCATCAGCCATCCCATGGGCAACCCAGAACCTCACATCACCCAACCCATCTTCCTCGTCTCCCTTCCCACCACCATCACCCTCACGATTACAATCCCCCAACCCTAAAATACCCCTTAAACACCCCCTCACAGCCCCCCTCCTCTTCCCATACACCTCTCGCGCGCCATCATCCCTCCCCAACTTACACTCCATCACCGCCCTCTTCAGTGCTCCCCGCCAAGGCAACCACCCCGAAAGCCCCACAAACCCCATTACACCTGGTACAAAGCCCCCTAATATCAACATGCTAACCATAGCAGCGCCCTGACTAAAGCCCCCTACTATTACCCTCTTCCCTACTTCCCCACTTCCACCTCCACCTCCACTTCCACTTCCACATCCTCCTTCTTTTTCATTTCTATGATCGAGAAGTTCCATTTCCCGCTCAACCAAACCCCCCAAATACCCAGCCGACTCCCTAACGCCCTCTCTCACCCCCAGCCCATCTTCCCCTACAGTCCGGTCTCCAAACGAATGTACATCGAACCAAGCATGGCTCTCGCGGCCCCCGAATACAGTTGTAGGGCGTAGCCGCCCGGTTGGGAAGATGAATTTAGTTCCCGGTAGAAGAGAGGTGAGAGTTTGGGTTTGGATTTGGGTTTCAGGGAGAGAGGGAGATGGGGTAATGGATATGGATATTGGGATTGGAATGCATATAGAGAGTAAAGCGGAAGCTATTTCTGGGCCCGATGTTGAGGTGCCGTGCAGGAGGATTAGCGTGGTGGTGTGCGTGGTGGAGGGGGGGATTATGTAGGGTTCTGGGTATGAGGATGTGGAGCTAGATGCGGAGGCCATTGTTTGGGAAATTGACGCTTGTATGTATATTTGTTTATTTGTTGGAGATAGTGTAGACATGGTATTGTACTGCAATGTATGCTCCGAGATCGGCTGCGGGGTAAGGTTGTTGGGCGCTGGAAAGTAATGCTACGTGGTGAAGTTGTATTTGCTGGTTGGGGAACTGCTTGGAATGTGATGATCTCGATAATTGAAGAATAACAATGCGTTGCAATGGGAGCACGGATTTTGGGACTCATCGTATTTTATTTCCATAAAGCTACTGAATACCAATATAGCAAGTAGTAGCTAATGACTCACTGGTTGTACCACCTTATGCGCAACCTCCAACCACATCCTTTTAGCAAGGCCATGTTAGTGCGTCGGGTTGATGTATATCTTCACTTCAACCTCATTGCTCCATCCACTCACCAGCTCGAGTTCTTTCCACGCCGTCTCGACATCTATGTTGAGAACATGCTCGTCGGCTTCATTGATAGTAATGGTGTGGACTGGTATTGGCTTTCCGAGGATTGTAATCATGAGCTTGTCCTTCCACGAAATTGTGGGTAGAGTAGAGATGTATATGCCTGCCACTAGTTAGCATGAAAGCACTAGGAAAGGCGACGAACACTTACCAAGAACGCCAAGCGCTTTGAGATTGGTATCAATGACGATCTTCCCATTCTCCAACTTCGTAATCTTGTTATCCACAACCGCCGCAGCACCAGCCATCTTCCCCAACAGACCCAGGTTCGCAATCCAAGTCGTTTCGCTCTTCTTTTCGTCCACGAAACCTCGAAGTGGGTATGCGGACAGGATATCATATCCTCGAATACCAAGAGATACGTGAATAATAGCAGAGGCATCGACGACTTGTAGAGGCCTGGTCACAAGCCCGCTTGAGTGGGCGCGGACAACGTAGTATTGTGCCTCGATAACGCCTGGGAATTTGGAGAGAGGAATGAGCTCGCTCAGAGGGCGTCCGGAGACATTGAAGAATCCGATGATTCCTGTTCCTGTGACTGCTGCACCTGTGCATGTATGAGCTATGTTAAAATATATCTCAGTTGCAAGTAGTTACCGTGATACGTGCCGACTAATAACAATTGATCATCGTCATATCCGTTGTACGGATTTAAACTCTTGCCAATAATGCTAGGTCTGAAAATAACCGTCTTTCCCCGCACAGTAGGGCCAGTCATCTGCCCAATGAGATCAAGATCATGTTCACCAGGCACATCAGTAATGTAGATCGGGCCACCACTAACACATCTAGCAGCCGCGTGGAAACCAGAGTAATCATGAACCGTTTGAAACATGTCCCAATCAGGTATCAGATTCAAATGTTGAGTAAAAAGGGCATTGTGTGCATTGGTGAAGATATGCCATGGATGACTGGTTGGGATCTCTGGGAAGAAGTCATCGGAATTTCGGACCAGAACTGGTGGTTTATTCTGCGGAAGCTGTGAATGAAAGAGAATCTGTGGCGTTTGTGACATGCAGGAAATTGCTTTTACGCTGAAATGTCGAAGGGTAGAGACAGTCCATGCATCGAGGTATGTGGGTATTAAATCTCGACGAGCTTTCGCGGAGACGAAAGTATCGAGCATGAATTGAGCACTAGAAAGGTCAGCTAAAGCTCGCGAGAATATGAAAGAGACGTACTCTGTTTTAACGGCATCGACACCACACGAAGCAAGGAAGCTATAAAAGTCGTCGTAAAACTTTGAGACATCTCTTTTATCGACGACGGTCATTTTACCACCCAGCGGGAGATTTCTTCGTTGGCCGTCTTCCCGGATAACCTCGATGGTTTTGTATGTCTTGGCTATCTTCCCTTCTGGCGCCAAACCACCCCAGTATCCTAAAATAGCATGCCACACAGCTATATGTTGAACACTCGGTAGCTTTTCTCTGATTTTAGTCACAACGCCTTTGAGGCCATTCGGGAAAGCTTCTCTCTCAGCCTCGAATTCGTCCCAGCCGTGCTGGAACTGACCGTGGCCTCGGTAGTCAATTGCCTGCCAATTATCATCAATAATAAAGTTCGTGACATTGATGTTGTTCTCTTTCAGAACTTCTGCGGCTTTGACAACTTTGTCTTCAGTAAGTCGTTGCCCGAGGGCGTTCCAAGTGCCTTCACAAATTTAGCGACGAGATGATGGAGACGGGAGGGGAACTCACAATAAGTCAGCCCATCATACCAGTTTTCAGCCCAAACCTTTGTAGTTTCATCGCCCTCGTTCAAAGCGGCGATTTCCTTTTGCTGTTCGGCACTGGCAGTTGGTCCCGCCGCTACGATATCTCGCGCATGGTACATTACGGCAGCATTGGCGGACTCGAAGTCATCGCCCAGGCCAACTAGCACACGTCCAACTGTATCTTCTGGACTATCATTCCGGATCTAGGATTGATTAGTCCATTTGCGAAGTATGATTCAAAAGGGAACGCACACGTAAGACGACGTTTCCATCACTGTCATTCGTGAACAGAGTCATGACATCTCCGACGCCACTGATACCCATCAAGACCAAATGTTTTCCAGTCACACTCAGGAAAGAGCACATCACTGCTTCTTTATCTAAGCCGAAGGTTGACTTTCCTTGCCTCGGTGCTAACCATGGAGACCAGATCCGAATGAGTGCAAACCATCTTGGAATTATTAGTAAGACGTATGGAATATCATATGACCGAGTGACAGAGACTTAGGTGCTGGAGGACACACATAACCCACATTTCGGCTTACCTTAAAAACTTCCCTTTTCCCCAAGGAAGACCAAATTTGATATCCTTAAAGGTAGATTTTTCCCCGTCAGCCGCCGCAATAGAAGCATCCACGGACCAAAGAGTAGTACCCGGACTCTGGCTTCGGTGATTTTCCGCTTTCAAGTCAAGATTTAGTCCCTCAACGCAGTCTCCCAAATTATTTAAGAGTGCATCTTGACTCGTGACCGACTTCAACATGACAACCCCTTCTTGAGTTCCCTGATGGTCTCTTACCCATTTCCACGACTGGTCTGAACTGCTTCGAAATTTGATGCTGAAGTTTGTTGGAAGGTGGATTGCAAGTGGGGTGGTGAAGTAGAGTTTTGTAAGAGCACTTCCAAAATGGGTACTTGATTTTTGAAGAGCCGTAGGTTGAGATGAAGCGTTCTTTAAAGGGGCCATAGGAACTTCTCGCCATTCCTTGCCCGCAGAATGCCACAATGACAGCTGCCATGGATCTTCAGCCCGGCTGTCGTCGACCTCGAGGAGAGCCGTAAAGACAGCAGTATGGTTGTCAATCTGGGTCACCTGACCCAAAGCTGGGAAGGTAGAGATATATGCCTTCATGCTGGGATGATCTGCGGCGGTAAGAGGTTTCTGCTTGGGGATGTACTTGGCCTGGAAGACCTCGTTGCCGTCTGCCCCAGATATGAACGTTTCTTCTGTCATTGTGTAAGGAAGATGCGGGGAAGAGAAAGTACGAGGGGCAGATAGGTAGCGACAAAGGTAGCAACAAAAGTAGACGCGGAAAGAAGGAGACGTACAAATAGAAAATAGAAAACAGAAGATACGAAGCAGACGAGAAGAAGAAGTTATATGTTCACTGCCAACACAGAGGCGTGACAAGTGACAAGTGTGCTACATGTACATCTACCGGTAGTGCATGTCATTGCTGCATTGATCCATACAACAGATCCATACATTGGGTTAGCTTAGGTAATGTTTAGGAACCATGGGCAATAGCATCATCACGTGTGGCTGCACATACGCGCATGCGGCAGGAACGGGAAAACATTGTTCCCACATCCATGCATTTCGTGTTTCCGGACCTTTTTTTGCTGCCATCAGAGAAGATCAAAAGCTTCACCAATTCCTCATTCAGACGTCTCGCAGATAGACATACTCTCCTTATTAATGTACTTATAGTTAGCTTTTCTGCCGCCAGCATGGCATCACCTTCCTTATTACGAAGTTCCACGCGACCAGACCTCTATGTCTGCGCCAGATGCGCATTTCGAGCAGCGCAACCGCCCGCCAGAAGCCCAAAACGATGTATTTCTACGTCGTTCCTCAAGAAGGTTGAGGCGGGCGAGGTGAAATGGCAGGAACAAGCTATTGAGGTGCAGACCGGGAAGCGGAAGAGCATGTTGACCATCTTGGAAGAGAGAGGTTTAATACAAGCAATCACAGGGTAAGAATTGGTTTCTTCGATGCGTGTCTTCGCCTGCTAATTGCTTTCAGAACTCGCGATGCTGCAGACAAACGGTTGACGGAGGGAAGGCTCGGTGCCTATGTCGGAATCGACCCTACCGCCTCTTCATTACACGTTGGACATCTACTACCTTTCATGTCCCTCTTCTGGATGTACTTCCACGGATATCAATCGGTCGTACTACTTGGGGGAGCAACTGCGAAGATCGGGGATCCGTCTGATCGATTGACAACTCGAGAAAAGGAACATTCGTCCACCAGAACAGCGAATATGGTCAACATGCACTACCAGTTGAAGAAGTTGTGGGGGAACATCCATGCATATGGGCAAAACTACGGGTTCTATGAAGGCAAGGACTTTAACCATCAAAGGGCTTTGCTTAACAATAATGCTTGGTGGAATAAAATGCCCATGTTGGAAGTTCTGCAGGTTCTGGGGCCTGGCATGCGCATGGGACCCATGCTGGCAAAGGATACGTTAGTTGCTATTCCATCTGCACCAGTTCATATGCTAAATTAGGCAGTGTGAAAAACAAGATGGAAAAGGGGGATGGCATGTCCTTCGCCGAATTCACATACCCCATAATGCAAGCCTGGGATTGGTGGCATCTGTATAACACAAAAGGAGTACAGGTACAGATTGGAGGGGCAGATCAATATGGCAACATCACAGCTGGTATCGACGCAGTCAAATACATTTCCAAAAACCACCCTGATCCAGTAGTTCGATCCAACGTTGCGCCATTAGGAGACCCTTTCGGCTTCACCGTTCCACTCCTCACTACTTCCTCCGGCGCAAAATTTGGAAAAAGCACCGGAAACGCCATTTGGTTGGACCGCGAGCTAACAAGCACCTTTGAGTTATACGGCTACTTCCTCCGCACCTCCGACGCAGACGTCGGAAAATATCTCAAGCTCTTCACATTCATGCCCATCGAACAAATCGACGCCCTCGTCCAAGAACACCAGGCAGAACCCTCCCTCCGCAAAGCCCAACACACCCTCGCTCGCGAACTCGTCGAAATCGTGCACGGCGCCCACGAAGCAAAGATAGCAGAAGAACAGCACCGTTTCCTGTTCCGCAAACAGCCAGAAGAACCTGCAATAATCGAAGTAGAGGTAGATGCTGCCAGCCGCGCAGGCTACATGACACTGAATAATCGCCCGAATGTCAATATTCAGCTCCCAGCTTCCGTTATACACAATCTCAGTATACCGCGTATCTTGTATGCGTGCGGACTAGCATCATCGACATCAGATGGTACACGACTTGTGCAACAAAATGCTGCTTTTATAGGGGGTATGAATCATAAAAAGGACAAAGTACCCATGATGGACGGCTCGGTGAACTGGACGCGTGTCAAACCCTGGGCTGTTGCCGACACGGCGAAATACATCCTTCACGGCGATTTACTCATGTTTAGAAAAGGAAAGCACAATATCAGGGTTATCCAAATCGTGCCGGACGAGGAGTACGATGCAAGTGGCAAGAGTTACCCAGGCATGAAAATGAAGCTTGGACCGCTGAGTATGCTCGATAAGAGGAGCCAAAAGGCGAGAGAGAATCTGGACTCTCATAGGGGTAGATGGGAGGGGCATGATGAACCATCAAGCGAGGACGAGATTGTGGCTCTAGATGAGCTAGCAGACGATGGAACCGAATTCCGTGGTCATGGTAGGCTGTAAAAATGACAAATGGTAGATATGTGGATCATGTAGGATAACGTCGAGTTGTATGAACATAATAACTGTAGTATAGGAAATCTAAAACATCCCACTTGGGTCCGGCGGCCAAGACATGACTCAAGTTGTAATAGCTAGAAGGAATCTTGTCCGCTTCGAGGTAATAACTCCTAATGCTTGTCCTGTCTGTTTCTGCTGAAGTTTATCTCCAAAATTTAGTGGTACTGCACCATTCAGGACGCAGTGTTTATCTCCAG
Organism: Lachnellula hyalina; assembly: GCF_007821495.1. Lineage (NCBI taxonomy): Eukaryota > Fungi > Ascomycota > Leotiomycetes > Helotiales > Lachnaceae > Lachnellula > Lachnellula hyalina. Next base: position 79,248 of record NW_022157140.1, on the reverse strand, counting down.
TGAAGGTTTTGGTTGAATTTGTGAATTTTTAAATTTGTAATCGTCTGTACAGAGTACGAAATATATGCTATCCTATTCCGTCCACTCGTTTGTCTTCCTCCAGATATCATAACATGTCTCGTTCAATCTCCTCTTCGTACTCGTATTCTTGATTCCACAACCCTTCATCCAGCTCCTCCTGCCTGTCAGCTCTACTCATATCCTCAGCCTTCCGCTTCCCAACTTCCTTCCGGGTTCGGAAAGGATGTAACCCTTTATCCCAACGCCTCTGCTCGACATTAGACAACGGCTTGAACACCGAAGCTGGTCTTTTCTTCGCCTCTCCCACCCCTTGCAAATCCCCAGCATCCTTCAAATTTTGAATTGCTATTATCTTTGCACTGCGGGCCGCTTTTAGCTTACGCGGTTTGAGCGTCCAAAACAGCATCTTGTACTCCTCTTGCGTCGTGGGCCGGAAGGACTCATCGAGTTCCAATTCGCCGTCGCGTGTAATTATCATATCGGGCCGGTAGCCCTTGATGAGGATAAGCTCGTTCACTTCAGCTCGTTGATGCGTTGCCGCTTTCGCGGCATTCACGGCGGCTTTCTTGGCCATAACCTCTTCTTTCTCAGGGCCTTCCTCCATGAGTTTGACGGTCTGCTTGAGCATCGTTGCGTCGCTTTTGTTGTACTGCACCCAAGCACCCCTGTCGCCAGTCACATGCTGGACAGCGTGAGATACGATCGCTGCCTCCATGTATATAAAGTCCCCACGCTGGAAAGGGAGCCTAACGCCGACTTCCGGCAAGCAGAAGTCACCGCCGACGAAATCTCCCCAACATGTTTCGACCACCGGCCCATAGTTGAGAACGTCTTTATGTGGCAAGACCGTTCTGTTGACAACATGGCTTTGGCACAGGTGGCATTGAAAGTCCGCCAACTTCTTTTCTGCGAACTCCGGGTCTTGGGATGTTATAAAGTCGAAATGCTTTTTGTTCTCTGTGTAGCGTTCCGCGTCAATGGCTTCCGCAAATGCGCACATGCCTTCTTCTACAGGAAGGAAGTTTGCCCTGAATTCGACCAACGCTGCTGCCTCTGCCGCGTTGCCCTTTCCCTTGCTGTCGCCGGTTACCATATGACACCACGGCCCTAGCATATCCTGGGTTTGATCTCTGCCAACACCTAATGAACTATGGAATTAGCAGGTACTCCGATGAGGTCTCCCAAGCAGGAGCTAGACTCAGCACTAAAAGAATTGCCGTCGAACGAAAACTTACCAATTGGTGGCGCAATGCCATAGTTTCCACCTCCGACCGCCTTCCCAGCATCCATGTAATGTTTTGCCTGCTCTGTATAATATACTCCGGCGTACCGCTTGTCTTTCTTGAGAATCCGAGCAGGGTACTTCTCCTCGAACGTCTCTCCCCATTTCCGAAGACGCGGCTCAAGTGGCTGGTGGCCTTCAACACCGCGATACGCTTCATCAATCGCACAAGGCAGCCAGACAAGCAGCGGCTCGCCGCTCTTGAAATACACACGACAGCCGTTGCGGAATGTAGTATCCTTTGCTACCTTCCAGAGCTTGTTTTTCAGCTCGGCTGCATTGTTGTTTTTGGTGAACTCGTTCTTATTGAAGGGACAGATTGCCTTTGGTAGACGATCGATCAGGAATCTGAACCAATTGCTGATATTTCCGTATCTTGGGAGTCGACCTTGTCCAACGTTCGTGATTAATTCCAGCTTATCTGGGAGATTTGTTTCTTAGCGTGGGGTTATATGTTCAAGTGAATCAGGAATGAGTTACCAAAAGTAGTGCAATACTGCTGCCACAGGATCGCGCGCTCGGCTTCGACTGCTGTCTCGAAGGCTGTTTGCGCTTTCCCGCCTTCTGCGAGGATTTGTGTGATCTGCTGTGGTGTCTGTTGAGGGAACACAGATGGGTGGGCTGGCTCTAGCCTCATGTCTTTGAAAGATAAGACTAAGGTGTCTTGCTGAGAAGTCATCTCAAAGGGTGGCAACACAAACAAGAGTTAAGATTTGTAAGTTTTATACAAGAACAGCAAATAGGATGTATAGATATCTTAAAGCAAAAGACAAGGGTGTGATAAAACAAGATCAAATGTCAAACCGGAAAAAAAAGTGATGATGTTGGTTATTTTTCAAGTCGTATGTGTAGACATTTTCTTGCTAGCAAGGCAGCCTCCGCAGATACTGCAGCAGACTGCTATTATCTGCTAGCGTCTATACGGACCGGATGTGACTGATTCCGTTCCCAGGACGACATGATTTGAACCAACTAGTCATTCATTCCGAATTGTCTCGCTGGTCAACGTGACCTTTACTTCAGAGGGTGCCCATGGTTGACATAGATATTTCACAAGTCAATTTTATCACAGCAACTTACAGCAACTTACAGCAGCTCACAGATTAGGAAGTAGTAGGACTTGGGAAGCATGAATTCGTTAAAATGCCATACTATGCATTTTTCTATAAAGTATAAGGATGTTCGCAAGAAATGATAGGAGACAGACACTAAACTCGTAGTTTCATCTGGCGGTGCATGCTTCTTATCTACTTTTAGGACTAGGTGATTTCAATTGTGTGTTTGTAACGCTTTTCAAATCAAGGTACTACTGCTCCCGAACAAACCCCATTGACAGGTCATGCAAACAGGTAAACGGTTTTCCAAGCAATCCTTATGTGAATTTCAGTCATACAACTGCTTTGGCAACTTGTATACTCACAAACGAATAGTCACTAGAGTAGAAATCAAGCAAAGGTGGAATCTCCACAGCAAGCTATTATTGTCAACTTCAGGATACAATGCCATCTCTCGCAAACTTATAGTAAGCGGCGATATCGAAAACCCCTATACTTTGTCTTTCTAACGTGTCTCATCTAGAAATGGCACTAGGAACTGTACCTAATCAGTCTAGTGGTTGATTAAATTCTTTTCGCGCCATTGAATATTTCATTTGTAAATCGTAACTTTACTTATGGTTCTACATTAGTTAAATTCGCCTTACTGATCTTGCTAATCATTACCGCACAGAGTCCTTTGCAGCAGAAAAAGCAAGCGGCACTGGAAAACTAACATTGTTGATCGCCAATATGGACTGCGTAATAGCGATTATTGGGGGCTATTTTGATAATTCTTCAAGTCTTGTTGGTATCACAGGATACACGGGTAAATCACATCGTACTAGCTAGTATAAGGTGGTCACAATCGGTTTGTGTTGCGTTACCCATCTTGAAGTGGAAGGGTGGGAAGCGAAGAGGTGTGGACCTCTTCGCTGACTAAGCTACGCTAAATCACATGACGAGGGATACAGCCCTTATTCCGACCAGTCCGATAGATTATGAATTCTTGTCATGTTTCCCTCAAGGAGAGCAGATCACTTCTCAGAGTAATCACATGTAGAGGTCCTGGAGGACAAGCACTAGCTCCATCTCGGGATACTATGTTTTGATTTTTGAGACTTGCTAACCAAAACAGTTTCTCGCTGCCCTCTAGCCCTCTATTCCCACGGACAGTTCTAACACTATACGAATGAGCGCATTGCGACCCACCTCACAGCGTCTCATCCTCGTCCTTAATTGGCACCAACTCGCCTTTCCCTCTAAAGGTCTCCAGAATATCAGCTTGTTCATTCAACATGAACCGATCCTTCTGCGTCCCTATAGTCGCCAACCCTCTCCACCGCTTAAAATCCTCCGCATTCCTCTTGTCCCCGTGCGCCTCTTGCGCGTGCTCCCAATGGCCCTGGCTGAAAGCGAGGAGGGTAGAAATCTTCTTGCGCGGAATATCGTAGACGAGGGAGCAAACGGTGCCGGTTTCTAGGACGAATGAGTTCATGGAATACAAGAGGAAGGTGAAGTGGGAAAACCTTCAAGCCAATTGCACTGCCAGAGTTCGCCGGGACGGATGCACTGGTATGAGGCGGTCTGATAGTTCAAGCGGCCCGCCATCGGCCCACCATGGATTGCGTAGACGATACGATTATGGGAAAAGAACCACCTGAGAGAGATGCGGTTTCAGCTTGTGGGCTCATATGATAGTAGACAGGTGGAGAGACATCTCATATTTCCATTTCTCGGGATTCCCGTTCTCGTCGTGGGCTGCGTAGTCATATATCAGATGCACATCACGAATGTCTTTGTCGAATTGTGGGAGAACTTCAGGTTCCGTTACAGCGTGAGTTGGGACGGGCATTTTTGAAATGTAGATGAGATGATTTTGGGTGATTGATCCAACGTTGACGTTTATCTGAGGTTTATTAAAACTAGAAGGCACCGCTCCTTAGTCTGCTTGGTGGAGACGAGAGTTCAAAGTGGCGTGCCAATGACGAAGACGGCAAATACGACCAGACTCGAGTCTACTTCGTAAAAATGCAAATATGGTTCTATTATATATATTATAACTGTTAAATAAATATACAACGGCTTTTGATAGTGATTTTCCGTAGGTGACTTGTCTTTTCACCTTGTAGTACTTGGCTAGATTACTCTATAGCTTGGATTACCAAATGTCTCACCACAGAAAGGTGGGTCTGATGTTCCGCCATCGTTGGTAACTATCGTCGGCCACTTCGGCAATAACACCTTCCCCCATCGCGCGGAGTACAACATCCTTCACACTCTCCAGATATTCCGGGTGGACATAGAATTGTCCTTCAAGGGTTGATGCTTCAAGATTCGGAAGGTATCGCTACTCCGACTGTAAGACCTCGGGTAGCGCAGGCATAACATTTTGCCAGTGGCCAGACTTGTTGCAAGAGTGATACAAATACGTCTTCAAATCTTGGGGAAGGCACTGAACAGAGAGCAGGTGTCGTAATTATCGGCTCTGCCGAGGAACAGCGTTGAGACCTTGAGATACTCCAAGTTGGTGAAAACACAAAAGACCATTAGCTTAAGATTATCGTTCTGAAGAGATCGTTATGATCAAGCACTGTATTCTCCAAACTTTCTTTAAGACGAGAATGACCTTTGTGTAAGTTGTTTGTGTCAGCGGGGTAGTAGAACGCGGCGTGCCCCGCTTCATAGCTTCATATATCAACGTCTCGAGTACTTTCGGCGCGCTTAATATACTCTTCAGGTCCTCGGAATAGAGTTTGCTCCCTCTTGATTCGATCTCTTCAACCGAAGAAATAGCTTTCTGTGAATCGGCTAGTGATGTGGTAGGTTCGTCCTGTTCGGCCTCGCCCATGCCTATAGCATAGATTCCCCGCAGTGACGGCAGCCCTAAGCAAGCTCCAAGCATGACAGGCGGAGTTGGATATTTATCTCCAAGATCAGCAACAAGTACATCCGTAAGAGTAGAGAAAGTATCCCCTTTTATCAAAAGGCCTTTCTCCTTTTGAAACTGTGCATCATCAACGCGAGACGGTTATCGAATAGGTCTCTACAATGAACCTTGAATTATGAATCTTCCTGAAATGAAAAACTCTCCAAGCCTAGCCCTTCTGTCCTTTCTTCTTCTTCTGCTTGCCAGAGACACTCTCACTTGCATTCTTCTCTTTCTCTCTTGACTGGCCAAGACCGGTCCTCCTCAACCTGCTCAAGAACTTCTCATTCTTCAAATCTTCTTTCGTAATGCCAAAGACTGCTTGATAAATTGGGCCCATGTCATGGGGTCCACATGGTCGAGCATCACCACTTGCTCTGCGCTTTTCAAAGAAATTTTGGAGACAAGATTTAATAGCGGCTTCGATGGTCATTGTCTCGGGTGTTGGTACTTCTTTGCTGCTTTCATCGATGGAATTATCCATACAGAGAGACTCAAATTCTGGGATCTCGTTCAGCGATGGGGGCGAAACCAGTGTAGCTTTAATAATTATGGCTTCCTCGGGTGAGAAGTAAGGGCCGCTAATGTATAGCTCATCAGTTGTGGCTAAGGTACGTGCTTCAGCGGCTCGGTCACTGGCGATGTTATAGAGATCATAGAGTAGGATATGAATCTGCCACCATTAGCATATATTTTAATATCGGAAACCCGTCCATGGCTACGCCCATGTACATCTGCGGGCCTCCTCGCTCCTGCCACACGTCGTGGATGTATTGATGAGAGGCGTGCTTACCTTGTACCAGATGTCCGAGTTTGATTGGAGACTCAATAGAGTTGATGTTGATATTGAGGTGCTAGATTGCTTCTTTCTTGTAGTAGCAGGTATCTTTGATTTGGCCATCTTGATTATCTTGTTTTAAGTGAGGATATAGGTAAGGGAATGTTGAAGCACAGGTTTTGAGATGAGGGCAGGGATTATTCGGTTCAAGGTGAAGACTTGATTTTATTAAAATCTACGTGTGCTGCGATGATATAACCTCGAGCATGACTACGCTAATCGGATGTGCCGTCGGTCACGTGGCCCACAAATGACCCTCACAGCATCTAGCTAGCATACGGAGGATGATTCATACCCTTGCCGATTCCAGTTAGTGGGCATAAAATTAAATGCGTGGTTGCAGAGCAAATCGCGATTTAATAATTATAATTTAAGGGGTTTTCCACTTAAGGGGGTCCTCGGCAAAAATCGCATTTTTGACGCTAGTTAGTTGTATCGCTGTATGAGTTACTGAGGGAGCATAAAACTTCAAGATTCAATCCCCTCGATCTTATTCCTCAAACTCTGATGATTCTCGATGATCTTACGACTTTAATATTGTGACTTCTTATCTATCAGTTTCTCGATCCCTTCTCTAAGACTTCTCTGCACTTCTGCGACTTAAATCACATGTCTTCACCTTTCAAGACCGCTCCAGATGAGCAACTCTGGTTCTTCCTCAAGGAAGACATGAATCTGCCAACATTCGTGCAGCATCAGTACACTCTCGCGGATGTCAGGAGAAATGGCATTAAACTCGAAAGCGTTCTTACTATTCTCAATGTCAAAGATAAAGTCCAGAAGTTCGCGTTCTATCTACACTCTGCAAGCATGGCTGCAGCTGTTCGCTTGCTCAGCGATGAGAGCATCTTGGTCACATACAATCTCTACTGTCAGCAAGATAATGTCATAACGATTCTAGTCCGCGGTATCAACGAGCCTTCGCCAAACACTTCTCGCTCTCCCAGCCATCAAAACTCTCTCCGCGAGCGAAGAAAGATTTCTCGTGGCGCGCTTGTTCCAGAGATCTTCATTCAGCCGGCACCTCGACATGCATCTAACACGATTGATATTAGCACAATGGAAGAGATTGAAGATGAGAGTAAGATGGTAACTCTTGATTTGGGCAATGGCGACTTCATCACTTTCACCAAAGAGTATCAGATATCATCTGTAAGTAATCGCCTGTGCTGATTTGTATATTTCTAGCTAATACAAATTCTAGGCTGGATCACTTCTCAACTCGAAGATGGAAAACCTCTCATCGACATCGTCGTACAATCCTTTGGCCCCAATAGAACTATGCGAAAGGTTCAGCTCACGGCAGAAATTTGGCAGCGATCACTCATCCACGGTGCATGGGGAAAGGACTTTTCTCCTCTCTGGAGTAACTATAACAGAATTAGAGGATCTCGCGAAGCTATTCTGGCTAGTCTCTCGCAACAGTCTCCTAAGTTCACACAATCGTGTCAGAATTTTATATACGTCCTTCGCAAATTGAGCGGTGATAAAGCTGCGCAAAACAGGCTTGATCAAACAGGACATGCATACTATCTTGGCAAGCCATACTTTGAAGACAACATCCGCGAGAAGATCTTGACCATTCCTACAAAGTATGGTACCTTGCAGGATGACATCAATCTTCTTGCTGCTAAGAGAAGTGAAGGAGAAGTGTGTGCTGCTCATGATCTCTCGCCTCTTTATGAGGCCGCGTTGGGAGTTGAGTGGGACAAGATTCGGGGAAAGGGTGTTGCTCTGCATCAGATAGGTGGTCTCAGTCTTCAGCAACAAGCATCACAACCGGGAACTGCTAGACAACTAGCGAAGAAGGGTAGCCAGTTCTTCAAAAGTACTTTTGGGAAGAAGGGTGGAGGTCGTAGGGATGATACTTCAGGTGCTGGTGGAAGCAAATCTGCGGGATGGTAGTAGAATTAGCTATATCATTTAAAATACTGCCAACATAAAGTAGTCTTCTCCGGTATGAGTAGATCGAATATTTCTGGCGATGATTCATGGCTCTCTATTAATTTATTTTTGTGATAGAGCGGGCAGGCTCGCGTTATTCCCCTTATTCGTTATATCATCTCCCCCTTCCTGCTTAACTGTCAAAACTTGACAAAAGTGATTCGAGAGAACAGAGGTCAGATTAAGTGTAATTTGGTTAAAAACAGAAGTCACCCCTTTAAAGCTTGCGAAGTAAATAAAGCCTACTAGCCTTTTGAATTAATTCATAAAAAGTAGTGCCATCCTCATAACCTTCTATTTACAGGTATTGACAATCTACTTGGCGAAGAAATAAATATTACTTCCTACATCCTTCTCCTCCACGAATCGGCACTTTGTATAATTATTCCAAAACGCCCACAAGAACGGCGACTTCGTATCACTTTTGTAATGTCTCCCCATAACCTTCTTGATAGCGTTATTGGCTTCTACTGCGTGATAGAATGGGATGCGTGAAGCGTGATGGTGCAAAACATGGAAATCGATGGCGCCGTGAAAGAAACATCGCCCAATAAACCCAAAGTCTCTATCAACTGTTGATGCGGCGCCACGTAGGAAGCTCCAGCTTGAGGCTTGATAATATGGTAGTGCGGGGTCGGTGTGCTGGAGATAAGTTATGGCAACTATGTTTATCACGTTAGCATCATCATCCATAGCCCTTCTGTTATACAAGAATACTCCCTCCTATTGCCTAGAAACAGACAGTGATAACGCCATAGAGATGAAATAGATAAATGCCTGAACTTACGGATCCAGTGATTTGTCCACAGCCAAGGCGCACCGTACAGCAGAAAGACCTTCTCAAATCCAAGAAGATTGACGCTAGCCCACAGGCCTGCAACTGCTATAGCAATTCCGGCGTTGCTTATAATGATATCGTCACGGTCTGAAGCCTTGAAGTTGGGTCCGTCGCTGCCGAAATAGAAGTGTGATCTTGTCCACCATGGGAAAACATTCATGCGAGGCAACGCAAAATTGTTGATGGTCAGGTATAATGGCCATGCTATTAGCTGATGAAAGAACAGGGTGACGAAAGCGACAATAGGGGTGTCTTCAAATAAGCTCCAATAACTGAAAAAGAGGTCTGGTTTTCGATTCTCATGGGCTTTCATGTAGACCTCTTTAGTCTAGAAAACAGAATTAGAGTTTATTTCACTGTATTGCCTAGCTTTTTGAAAGGTTTACTCACATCCGGCACAAACGCAATGTCTCGCTCGATGTTGTTGGTTGACTTGTGATGTTGCGAATGGGTGAGGCGCCACCCATTATAAGGAACAAGCAGGAGAGAATGAATAAACAGCCCAACAGAGTTGTTAAAACTTCTGTGTTTGCTCAATGCACCGCTGTTTGCACGCTGGTAAGTAAAACTCGGACGATGGGGAATAAGCCGCCTCTATTGCACTGCCCTTGGAGCAATGGAATGGGTCTACACTACCTAGGTAGCGCTTCGGGAGCTACCTAGTCTCAGGGGAAGCGAGAAAGAAATGACAGACTGTCCGCACTCGTGAGCCAACTCCCATAACCCTGTGAACACTAAGCCTTGGCAAAACGAATACAACCACCAGCCTGAAGTCCGGAGGAAATGCGATGGAAGATTAGATATGTGAGTTGAGAGGTAGAAAAGTACGGCAATGAAGAAAAAGTCGCGAAGGACATAGGCTGATGATAGAAGAGTGTTGCGTTGGAAGCAGTGGGCTGGAATAGCATCATGAATCTGCTTCATGGTATAGGTAGGCGGCGTAAAGAATCGCTTGGTTGGTGGATTTGTATCATTGTCCGTGTTTATAGTATTTGCGTCGTTCGTAGCGTTTGTAGCCTTTTGGGCTCCTGGCGAATCTTGCATTGGATGAAGCCTGGTTGTTTATTTGAAAGATTACTACTGGCTTCTATGTGTTTTATACGATTTACTTCTCCTATTCTTGAATTATTGGCAATCTTAGATGTTTCGTACTGCTTTCTGCAACGGTCGTTTTAAGTGGGAGAGTGACGGGCGCGAGCCTTATTAAGCAGATCCGGCAGTGTTTGATTGCCACGGCCCCTGTCCAGGTCCACTAAGTACAGCCCCAATACGCGGCTTTGCTGGTGGAAGCGACGATCGAGACAAGTAGTTTTACAAGTGCTTCAGCATACTCCGTAAGCGGTGCCAAATGGATCCGAGAAACGCATCCTAGCAGACCGCGATTGCAGGAATGTGCGGCTTATTCCCAGTCAGGGCAGGGGCAGAGCCCGATTTTGTCCCCTGTTACGTACTGTACTGTAGCGGTACTGTAGCGGTAGTTTCAATGGTTTGGGCCGTGAGCGAGGCCTAGCGCCGGGACCCTGAATATCTCTACAGGGGCCGAGCATCAGATGTAAGATTTACGAGATGCCTAAGATTTTACTAAGCTACGGTCCTTAGGAGAATGTTTCGTGAAGAAGATAGTACTCTTATAGTTATTACGATAAAAGACAAATGAACTATTTGATTTGTTATATTATATGATTAAGACACTTGGCATTCCGTATATTTAAAGAGAGTACCATACCGTATCAATCCACCACCAAGGTATTCTTTTACAGTCTCGCTTAAGGCTATGGCATAAGGCGATTGGGTGTTTTAGCATACTTCGTATATACGGTCGCGGGAGAGTGCTAGGGTAGAAGGTCCTCATTTAACTCACTCCACTCTAACTATGTGGACTAATCAGATGCCTCCACTTAGCAGCTATTTGAGCGAGACTATGTGTGGTGATAAATAGTACTGTATCACTCATGTGCGTAACGTGATTAAACATTGGATACTTCGTAATTATTTCGTGCCTTGCTTTCACTCCGCAACCTTCTAAATTGTACTCCCTAATGGAACCGTCTCGCCCATCGGCTGCCTAACCACGCTTTCCCCGGTCTCCTCACTTCATTAACTTCAACATGCGGCCGTTTCCATTTGTCTAATTCAACATCCACCAAGCCAGGTGCGAAGAACTTCGCATTTCGGCCATTGATCCGAGGTCTCAATTGTTTCGATTCCCTTCTCTCCTTCTCCAGCCTTCTTTTCCTTGCTCGGGTCTTCCGTCGCTTGCAGTAGCAATAGCAAGCGAGCGCGGCAAACATTGTCGCGACGGTAACGGTAATGACGATGAGGATTATGAGTTTTGTGGCAATCTTTGCCCCGTGGACATAGGTTGACGGCGGAATGGGTACGAAGCGGGGCTTGAGAGGTTGCCCGTGAACAGTGGCACAGAGAAGGGGTAACAGGAGTGCATATTGAGAGAGGGGTCCATGGTAGTGGAGGTTTAGAGCCATGATGAGGAACTGCTGATGAGGTTCTAGAGATAGGAAGCAACGCCGGAAAAGAGACAGCTTATGGGTTCGGAGAAGCCTGATTAATTAATGACGGTCAACTCCAACCAGCCTCAAGGCAGAAGCCATTTTATATAATCATGACTCACGAGGCAGAAAGACGAACATGACGGAAAAGCGGCGGAATCAGCCTCCTTAGAATTCGTGGATTACCGGTAAATACTCAATATTTACGAGGTTTCGGAGCGGAGGGCTGATGCCGCTGAGGCCGGACGCCGGAACCGATGATGTGGCATGGCGTGGCGTGGCAACAGCAGCCTGCGCTTCGCTTCGCGTTAAAGGGGGCTTAGCGCCCCACTTTCGATGCTCTAGCGACTGATATTGGCCAAGTCGTAAAGCTAGACCTTCACGGCGTATCTACACCACTCATCGGATATATATCAAAATAGAAATATATCACTTGAATCTTATATTGCAATTCAACTAATACTTCACAATCCCTTCTATTTAGTACGTTGGACTACCTAAGACGTCTTAACAGGCTCTTGGGATTCATCAATGTCTTCAGGCGCATCATAGTCACCAGCCAAATACTTATAGGGCTGAATGAAGTCTACAAATCCAATGTTAGGACTCGAAACCGTATAACCCATTCTTGCCTGAACTTTATAAGACCATGAAAGGACTTCTTCGGTGCTATAGGAGAGGTATGCGTTTTCCTATTTCGCTAGATTAGCTAACGTGGATGATTTGACAGAACTAGATTAGAAAGTTGTAATTTACCTCTGTTCGTAGATATCCTCGACAGAAGAAGAGACCATGCATTGGGCGCTTTTGATCTTGTGTCAAGTTGTGCCCTCCTGCATGGTAGAGGCCTCCCAGAAAGCAAAGAGAGTCTCCAACATTCATCTCTGCATATACTGCTTCCTCGACTTTTGGTACTCTATCGGAGTCCCAAAGATGCGATCCCGGAACGGCCTTTGATACGTTATCATATATACACCACGAGTTTGCGGAATTTACTTACTAGTGTAGCACCATTCTCATAAGTGGTATCAATGCCAGGAACCAAGAAAGCAAGCGAAACATCTGACCCGACTTGGTATCCAGTCTTAGTCTGGTCCAAGTGCGCGACGTGGTGATTCTTATCATCGCGATGGAGTCTCTGCGCTTTACCACCAGGCCCGATCTCCATAGTCAGGGCGGTATTGATAATTGCATGGCTGGTGTAAACATGCTTGGTTTCCCCATAGTAGTTATGCGTCGTCTTGTCCACAAACACAGACAGGATCTTGTCGACCAGTGGATCGACAAGCCACTCATCGCGGTAAGTCTTGCTTCGAGCAGTAAGACGAGTACACCGTCGTGTCTCGGGCGGAAAGAGGTCACCCTGAGCTGCATAAGCCGATGATCACCAAGGAAATGGAACGTGGTAATCTACCTTCCAAGGCTTGTCGTTGTCTAGGTAGGGTCTCGTATCTGCGTTCACTCGTTCAACGGCCTCGCGAGATGCAAAATTCTTGATAATGACACCTCCATCTTGGATGACAGCTTGGATGATTTTATCTACTTCTGCCCGGTCGATTCGCTGCAGGGACGGTCTTTCGATAGAGCCCATGTTGAAGATTGAATGTTGAATCTAATATTACAAGCCTATTTCAATTTATGTGGCTAGACAGGATCTCAATCGATGCAAAAGCAGCTTCTTAAGTTCAGGACATTCAAGTGTCCTTATCGGATATCGATGGCAATCTCCATAGCCATTGATAGTGGGATAGGGAGAGGTTATCTATTTGCGGTTAGTCGTCCTTTCGACTCCCCCGCACTTAGGAAAGGCAAGTCATCCCGACCGAAGTATATCCCACCTTTGTTTATGAGTTTAGAGGGAAGCTTAAGAATACAGCTGAAGCAGTATGCAACCAATCGTGAAACAAATGTTCTTTTAGCATGGAATTAATTAAACCAATTCGGCTTCTGACGAGATCTATTATACAATTTAGCAACAGGTAAGCCTCACTACTTGTCTCGCGGTGCCAGACTTCGGTTGAGAGTCCGAGTGAAATTAAAGCCTTATGATACACGTATAAGGGCTTTTACCAACCTACGGCATACTTTGCCTCAAACCTACGAGAATACTTTGAGCAATGATAGCAAAACATACAAATAAACCAAACTTCGAACTGCAGGTAATCCGCTTTTCTCACGTCAATATTCTGATAGATACTAATTCCATCCAATAAACCTTTATGTAAATCCTTTCGTTGACCGCTTTGTGACGGCTTAGGATTTGAAGATCATTTTGTTATACATAGTGACTTTAGCGTCACCGCGTCACAATAGTAGGCCTTTTGCGGGGTTGTTTGACATCTTTATCCAGTCTGGGCGATTCAAAGTCTGGAAATACCGTGACAGGAGCCCCGTATTGTGCCACACATGAGAAATCGATCGTACTTGACAAAAGCATTATGAGTGGATATGCTTGACGCCGGCAAGAGATGCCAACTTGTGCAGTAACCTATATACCCTCAGAGGTAGATCAGATCCTTGTTGATTGAAACCTGGGTAGTAATAAAGAAACGCGCGGATTAATGAACTTGTGGACGCCTGCTTAAGCAAAAAACTCCAGTGTCACCCTTGTTTTTGTCGTGCCTATATTATTTTCCCCAAGTGAGAATTCTCACACAAAGGGCATTGACGCTTGTAAGGTATCAACACGGCTAGATAGTGAACATTTCAGATGATCTGGTGATAATAGGTCTCCATTTTGATTGGAGATCTTGTAGAGAGATATCAAGATTTCATATACGTCGCATATTTAAATATGCAATTAACTATAAAAACTATTTCAAAGGGTTGAATTGAGGACAAATGCCAAATTGTACACATGAATCCTGGGAGCGGAAATAGAACAGGGTGCGTGCCATAAGTAGGAATACACCATCCCATCAGCCAACCATTTGCACACTTTGCAAACGTCAAGGCTTATTCGTGGCTCCTAGTTGAAAAACCTTAGTAAATAGTAATAAAAAGCGAAACACATATTATGAAAAGTGTAACGAAACTAGTAATAGTATAATGTCCGTATAGAAAGACTTTGAAATATATCACTTCAACTGGTGCGCTTAGCAGGTAATTCTCTGGACAGGTAGTCTTTTATGAGAAAGAACTTGGTGATATATTACCCGTTCTTGGATAACTCTTAAGATTCATACATAACCTTGAAGTTTTAGACGCGGGTCTTTCTTGAAAGATTTACCCCTAGACATTGGTTCATACCATATATCACGACCTCCCAGACATGTCCTTATAACTGCCACTCGCGAATCTTAGAAGCTGACTAAAAAGAAGAATAAATTGATAGTTGTAACGTATGTTATGAATTATTACCGGAAAGGTTTCCTACTAATACTTTACATTTATTGCGACTGGAGGTGATTTCTGAAAGAATAATATTTCTATACTTGAATACCAAATACGCAAGGTTTAATTGCATGTAAAGAACTTTGAATATAGATTTTGCATATATTAGAGTGGCAGAAATCTCTACTTCTATGTTCTCAGGGGCGCGCGGCTTATCATTTTACGTATCAAGTGACCTTCCGCTTTAGTCAACCCCTTTTCTATCATTCGCCCCCAACATCACCAAGTAACGTTACAAAAACTCTCCAACGCGAATTTCCCACATACCTCTGTAGCCCTACTCACATTGACATTCCCGCAGAAACCGTCACCGCGCTTCGCTAAGACACAGTTACCGTCGTTGATCGTCTCTGAAGGGCAATGATTGACATTCCGGGAGCAAGGGGGCCGCACCTCACTCGGATGACCCTGACGATCTTCCTATCTAGTCCTGTGGTCTATGGCATCTATATCACACGCGACGTTACCGTGCAACGCGTTGCCTCAAAGACTGTGATTTCAACTCGTTACCAAAGTACCACTTAGGAAGGAACTGATCACCAGATGAGGTGTTTGAAGTCCTAATACGCCGCTATCATCTGAACAGTAGCCCAACTAATACTAAATAGCAGATATCGAGACAAATGGGGATAGTAGTTCATGTTGTCGCATGGCTCCTACGTTTTTTGTCACCTGGGGCGGAAATGAGGCACACTTCAGCTTTCCATCACGTCGAATTACTAGATGTCTCAACTTGTCCCCTCCATAGCTTATGGATTGAATAGACTAGGAATGAACCTTAACGTTAATCTGGCACGAGCTCCGAATGATCTTATTTTTGCTATACATTAAAGGTCATTGCAAGGCACACCGGATCATATCTTATCAATAGCAAGGATTCTCTATCACCAAATATCAAAAGTGATTGTTACACCTACACATCTTCAATGCTACCGTTCCTTGATAGAGTGTTGTAGGTTACAGAGTGGCACACAAGTCAGAGTGCAAGCACCATTAGGTAATCTTCAGTATCATCTATATATGACATTATAACCCCGAGATCAAGGACATTCAGAGACTCTGACTCCTGCCTATCAGTTTCATATTCTTTGTATATACTCCGCAAATCTTATTATTCTTTATTTCATCCTTCATCGACGGGTTATCTCAGACATGGAAGCATATCTCAGAGGCTTATGCCTTACGAGCTTGCTCGCTTTCATGCCCTTGGCATACGCTGGATTTAGCTCTTCATCCTCTAGTAACTTAGCTGTCTACTGGGGTGAGTAGCCTTGAAAACATCCTAGAGCAGTTTAGTTACTAATTGATTAAAGGTCAAAATTCTTACGGCCAAGGAACCGGCACCCTTGCTCAACAGAGATTGTCATACTATTGTGCAAGTATGCAAATGAGACACGCCGTCTATAGATACAAATGACTAACCGAAACTAGATTCTGCTGTCGATGTAAGCAATAGGAACTATACTTCAACTTAGCCAGTCTAACAGAAAAGATCATACCCCTTGCATTTCTCACAACCATCTCAGATCCTAGTCTTAATTTCGCCAACGCTGGTGATAATTGCACTGCAGTATCAGGATCTAACCTTTTCTCTTGTCCCCAACTTGAGTAATTTACCTAGCTTTGATCTTCATTCCTGTGCTAAACAAAAGTAGAGAGGATATTGCTACCTGCCAGTCAACCTATGGGAAAACAATCCTCCTGTCCGTAGGTGGATCTACATATACTGAAGGTGGTTTCACATCCGAGGATGCTGCAGTAGCAGCTGCAAGTAATCTTTGGGATATCTTCGGCCCTCCCACCTCATCTTCTGTTACACGCCCCTTTGGCACCTCGGTAATTGACGGTTTTGACTTCGACTTCGAATCCACTGTTCAAAACATGGTTCCATTTGCCAATCAACTCCGCTCATTAATGACCGCTTCTTCATCATCTACCGGAAAGCAATATATCTTGACTGCTGCACCCCAGTGCCCATACCCGGATGCGGCGGACGGAAGCATGCTTGCCGGAGCAGTATCTTTTGATGCAATCTTCATCCAGTTTTACAACAATTACTGTGGCGTGCAATCGTACACAGTTGGCTCCAGCACGCAGAACAATTTCAACTTCGATACCTGGGACAACTGGGCAAAAACAGTGTCTCTGAATCCAGACGTCAAATTACTTCTTGGCATTCCCGGAAACACCGGTGCAGGTGCTGGCTATGAGACTGGAACCACTCTTGCAGCAGTTATTGCTTATTCAAAAAGCTTTTCCAGCTTTGGGGGTGTGATGATTTGGGATATGAGTCAAGCGTATTCAAATTCGGGTTTCATAGATGGTGTCACCAATGATCTTGCAGCTCCGGCATCTACTACGGTCGGAACAACCCTTACCACTTCTACGACAAAGCTGACAACAACAGCGACGACGACAACGGGGAGTACAACGCCAACGAATACAGGTTTAGTGAGCCAGTGGAATCAATGCGGAGGACAAGGTTGGACGGGAGGAACTCAGTGTATTGCTCCCTATGTTTGCACCACCCTAAGCGTTTGGTACTCAATGTGCGAGTGATTTGGATGTCATACAAGCTCATTCAGAGGAGATGGCTTACATTTTTGATGATCTTGTCATGTGATTGTGTCCCCTTTTCTACGAGTATCTGCTGAGGCTATGTTCTCGCTTCGTGTATATAAATAATGCTCTTTGGACAGAGCAAACTGTTATTGATTACAATGATTACAAATATTACCTGCAATAGCTGTGGTAGATTTTCTTCATGTTAGCAACATCCTTAATGCATCCGCCAAAACTTTCACATTATGTGCCCCTTTATAAATAGACCTGGGATTTCTCTTCGTCCCCATAAGTTCGTGTACGGCAATTTGTGCTGCACGCACACTATACTCAACAGTAAAGACTGTGTCCTCTAGAATCTCCACATATTGCCCAAGCAAAGCTAAATTTGTACTTCCCTTCGGAATGACTAGCGGCCTATCTCCTATGTTTTGTGTCAAGAATTGAGAAGTGATATAGGGCAACATAGACGGGATCGTGATGGATGTGTTAAGAGTAGGCTGCTCAGGAAATTTTAAATGGCCTAACAATTCCTTAAGAATTTCTTCTCCTGAACATTCCGACATAGGTTTCTTGACGAAATCACCGGTGTGGGCAGGAAAAGCCCATAACCCCAGAAGACTTGGGTTCCGGCTGTTTGGTTGAGGAAATGCGGCTGATGGGGGACAACTATGCTCATTAACCAAGCACTGTCTTTAAATGTTACTAGTGCTCCAGTCCCGGCTTTGTCGCCAGACCATGTCTCATATCGTTCTATGAAGCTAGGGTCCTTTAACGTGACCGTGAAAGATAGCCAGTTACTTTCCTCGACGCGACTGTAGAAGTTTGTTGGAGTGCCAAATTCACGCCAGAATTGAGGGTTGCTATCAGAATTTGCTAAAGTAGACCAAAGTTCCCATGAGCCATCAGGTGCAGTCTTAGCTACTTCTGGTGTTGGGAGAGCCTTGGGATGGCTAGTGTTGCTACCAATAGAAGAGCAAGCTGTCATTGAACCCAATGTCACCATAACAACATCATGGAGCTCCACATGGATAAGGCCTGTAGCCCCAGTCTTGGAGAATGCAAAATGAATCTCGCTTGCAGTCATTTTGTTGTAGCCTGTAAGTGGCAAGTGGCAAAGCTTATAAAGCCTGTGGCGAAGCTTAGAAATAGCTATTTCTAAGCAGGTGGCAAAGCTTAGAAATAGGGCTTGAAGAGCCCTATATATACAGCATACTTCCCACTGTAGAACAGTAGTCAATTCAAGTTATTACCCCTAGAAACAACACATTTCTTCCGTAGAACGAAAAGAGAGTGAAGTGGCTTTTGTTTCTGCAATCCATATTAGAGTAATAGGGTGGATGTTATTGATGATCTACTTACCATAGCGGAAATCTACACCTTGAGCCTTCAAATATGTCTCGATTGGTTGAATTACAGAATCATATTGGTTATACGGGGTGCGGTCGACTCCAGCTAGTGTGTTTATGCGAGGAAACTCCTGGATGAATCGATGCAGATAGCGCCTGAACTCAACTGCGCTATGCCACGGCTCAAAAGCAAACCTGAAAGAAATCAGTTCCTGCTATTCGTCACTGTGTTTGTCACTCACATTGTGTCCCACATGTACCAAAACTTCGTCTGCAAAAAGGATTTGTCAAAACACTCGTCAATGCGTTTAGCGCCCAGCGTCTTCTCGGTTTGAAACGGACCCGCAAGTGCGAGAAGGTCTTCGCGGTCCTTCCAACTTAGACCCATGCTTTCGACATTGAGAATTTCCGGCCCACTTTCTCCTTTGCTAACTAGCCTTGCATGGGCGTGGGTTTTGTTGCTAGGAACTGCATTAAACTCATCAAGTTCTTGCTTGACCGTTTTTGAGGGATTTGTGAGAGATGGGACCATCGAAAGAAGATCGTATGTGCACAGGTAGCTAAAATTCAGCATCCTCCCTCCACGAAGCACATATCCGTTCTCGGAATCTCCGGCGCCGTCCATTGAGCCTCCTGGTGAAGAGCCAGACTCAATAATATGGATTTGGTTTGCTGGTATATCTGCATCTTGAATAAGATGAACGGCTGCTGCTAGAGATGCGATACCTCCACCAACTAGATAAGCATTGGTGTTCTTTGACCTTTCGGTGTGTTGTCCTTGATGAATGTTTCCGTGCGGCATATTCAAATGTTCTTAGGTACTCGTAGTTTTCCCAAATAGTTGTCGATTATTACGCTGACTTGAATTGACTTTTGTGAGAAACGATAGATCATAGATGTCATTTTCCTAACAAAGATACCTGTAATACTTATATACCACGAGTCTTTCAAGACCTGTCTCATGATTGAGACATAGGGTTTTTTTAAACCTGATTTATTTTCGGGAGCAAAAAACATGTGTTCGCAAAGTAACACGTGATAATCACCATAACTGAAAGCTTCACATGTGAAAAAGGAATAATAATATGACTATATTATTAAATGGGTTAGATGTTACAGGTTTTTGCGTTCTTCAAATTGCATAGAATTTCTCTTCTGAAATAAAATCAATGCCAACTTCATCTATTATGATAGTAGCACTAAAGTCCATCTTTTAGCGTGTTGCTATTATTCACAGGGGTCATATATTCCCTTTATTTTTAGTTTTCGACTCGCTTCTTTTTATTGTTCTGTGTCATGAGTACTCTTATCTTGCTTTGCGGCTCGCCGGCCCCTTCTACCAAGGAATAACCGCGGCAAGCAAGCATGTTATCATCTATATAGGTATAATAATACTATATTAGCGTTTATATTTATACCGGTTATGTATTATAAATATTTTAGCTTTCAGGAGTAATAACCTTCGAATGAGGCAAAAATAGCCCAAAATGGTTAATATATACAAGTTTTGGCGGTACGCTAAGTCGAAAAAGGTTATCCAAAGGTAATAAGGCGTGAAACTGCCGGACCGAGATTGATACAGTATCGCAAACCTCCTTCCTATTCTCGTTGTCTGAACGCCGAAATGAAATATACGAAGTACTTAGTGAGAGCTTTACTTACGGAACGCTAGGCGGGAGAGGGGTGTGCCCGAAAGCTAACCTGCATCCCTTTAAGCATTCGTGGAATATAGTTGTGACGGTATACCCATATAGATGCGGTAGAGCTAGGATAAATCAAGCAACTGCATGGCTTGCTTAACCTTACTTGACAACGGCGCTAAAGGGTTTCCCCGCTCAACGAACCGTAGATTCTTTGTTGCCAAGCTCTGATAAGCTCTCCCCCTCGCTTGTACCTTACATGCCTGCCCAATGCGGCATAGTTGACGGTTCTTATCCACTAATTGCCGGTACATATATACGAGGCGAGATCGAGTTGCTGTATAAAGGGACGACTGCCATTGCCAAGTGATGCCAAGTGATGCCAAGTGATTCGAAGGCCACCTACAATGCGACGCATTCGATCTGCTTGGCAGTTTCTGTCCATGTTATTAGCTGAGGTTCGATAGTCGTATCGGAGTTGACCTAAACGATTTAGGTCATATGTTCTTTGTGTTATACCGTGAAGGCCGGATATGGGATGAATAGTTGTTATCATTTCAACATGGAACAATAAGAAAGTACTTATATGCTTCCTCTCTCGCAGGTGGAATAGAAGACCATCCACTCACTTCAACACCAGGCCAAGTTCAAAGTTCAAACTCTACGTGATCTCATCATGATTTCAAAAGTCCTTCCAGTTCTTGCCCTTGCTGGCGCGGCGATGGCTGTTTGCCCTCTTTCCGTTGAAATTGTTGGAACTGCCGATCATGTTGCTCAAGTCGCCGTGACAAACAATGGCACTGAGACTATCACTGTCTTCAAGGGCAATACTGTGCTTAGTGATCATGCGACCAAAGATCTAGTGGTGGCTGCCGCAGGTATGTTGAACTTCTTCTCATGAACTCGGAATTCAACCCAATGGCTAACGCGAGAATAAGATGGAACAACACTCCCGTTCGCTGGTGTTTACATCAACTACAAGCGAAGTGGACTCGCAGCCGACAGTTTCCAGACTCTGGAGCCCGGTCAGACAGTTACCGCCTCCGTGAACGCAGCCCAGAGCTACAAGCTCGCTGGCGTCACCACGGCTCAAATAACCGCTGTTCAGGGATTTCAATACGCGACAGGATCTGAAGTACCTACCACGTTGGGGGATTTGACATCTTGTGATGACATTACCTCAAGTACCGTGACAATCACCCCTGACCAGAACACGGTTGCCAGGTAGGTCTTCAAATGTGCCCTTGATGAATTATTCATTGCAGCTCTGGAAGCTAACTCTTTCCCCAGCGAGCACATCTCCAAGCGGGATACACCTAACTTTTTCTCCCGCATCAAGAAGCGCTCTGTAACTTACAGTTCATGCTCCACCTCCCAAACCACCAAGCTCAAGACCAGCGTTTCCGATGCTATCTCCATGTCATCTGCTGCGTACACCGCAGCTGGCTCTGGCGCAGATGACTTCACTACTTGGTTCATCTCAACTTCCGAGGAAACTAAAGTCCGCTCTATCTACACCGACGTCAAAGGCGTACAGACGACGTCCCCCGAGATATCCTGTACCGACACTTACGGCGACTGCTCGGATGGGTCAGCGTTGCTCTACACAGTCCCAAGTGACAACGTCATTGTGCCATGCCCAGACAATGGATTCTGGGGCTTCCCGGAGTACGCAACGACTTGCTCAGATGATGACTACGACAGGGCCGGCAGTATCTTGCATGAGATGACCCATCTCTACGGAACTGACGATTATGCCTATGGTCCAACCGCGGCAAAAGCACTCACTGCCGCGAAGGCAGCGGAGAATGCGGATACGTATGAGATGTATGCCGGAAGTGTGAGACTCGGTGGATGTACTTAGTGGATCAAGGTATATGACATGAGGTAGGGAGGTAGTGTACAGGGGGAAGATGTGAGGGACATTGGAAGGGGTTAAGAGTTCATTCCTAACGAGTGGCAGTAAATTGATGGACTTTTGTAGTAAAAGTTATGGTCTGGAGAAACCGCACAGAGACAAATTGTGATATCTTCAAGCCATCATCCAATTCCAATAAAATCATTCCAGATCTTATCATGAAGAAACCATAAAATTCTCTATTTGGTAATAATCCATGGATTGAAGGCTCCTACTTTTGGAATTTGCAAGACAAAGTTTGTTAGACGGAGACTCCTAACGGGTCAAAAAGTAGTTTTGTCTCGAATTATATAATGTAACATCAAGTCACTTAGCAATATTTCGTGCATTTTAATTGCAAACTCCTAAAAACGCCATGTGACCTCGCGCGTGAAGCTTTAGCAGCTAAACTGTAAGGCTTTTAGCCTTTTTTGACTCTTCCAAGCTTCGGTGCGGGAACTTGCATATAGACCAATCCTGCCCCTAGATGATTAATCACAGAAACTGTAGGGGCAAGTATGACATTGGTCGTTCTGCCCATAAGCTGGATTGTTTTGTACCAATCAGACCACATCCCTGCATGTCTTGGCTTACATGGTATGACACTGCTGAGTCAAGATTCTGCATATTCAAGAGCCGCAAGTCGCCTAGGTATGACTTTACCGCTGTATGTATTTGCATTGGTTCTAGCAAAGGTCGGTGTGCATTTTGTTCTAAAAAAGGGTGAGATCAAACTTCACGTAAGCTAAACCCTTTGAAGAAAGTGTACTCGGCCAATTGACTGTATTTGCTGGTGATTTGCCAAGCATGTAATCTTCCTAGAAGGGGGGAACTTATGCTTGGGCGCCGAATTCAAGGGGCGGCATAGTTCTATCTATACGCAGGCCTATAATCTTCTGCTGTTGCTGAGAAAATTGAAATGATTTCTTCGGGGATATGAGAATACAGGTGGCGATGGCAATATAAATTCTGCAGTCCTTGCTTACAACCTTGTACGAGGACGGAGGTCAGAAAAGCAGAAGTCCAATAGCGATGACCATGTGGTGTCGACAAAGACAAAGGCACCGCTGTAGTTCAATCTCACTTTCGCAAAGCAAGGATATATATGTGAGTCCCAGACCCGACACTTCCTTCTTCAGCTCATCATTCTCCTTTGATTTTCAAGAAAGCCTCACCCTTCAGTCGTCCAACCTCCAAGTCACATCAATATGCACCTCAAGACTCTCGCATCCATTGCTCTTTCAGCAGCAACATCTGTTCAAGGTACACATTCTTATTTCACCAACTCGTCAGTGAGCTGAAATAAACTCGGTTGAAACTGAACGGATCGTAGGATATAATTTTGTTCGTTTGAACAAAACGGATGCTGTGAGTTTGCGAATTGAGATTCCATCAAGATCCACCTAACAACTTCCAGGTTCTCCTCGTTGTCGACCATCAACTCGGTCTTTCTCAGCTAGTGCACGACTTCAGCACCGTCGAATTCCGTCAGTCAATACTGGCTCATGCTGCCATTGGAAATTTATTCAATCTCCCCACCATCTTGACAACATCTGCCGACACTGGTACTCTCCCCCCCCATTCAACCCACTAAACGATATGCTGACAATTACCAGGACCAAATGGAGCACTCCCGAAAGAAGTCATTGCTATGCACCCCAACGCCCCATTTATCCACCGCCAAGGGGAAGTAAACGCCTGGGACAATACCGACTTCCGCGCCGCAGTTGAGGCAACCGGCAAGAAGCAAATCATCCTCGGTGGCATTGTCACGGAAGTTTGTGAGTTTGCTCAATCGCCCACTTATTCAACCACATTGATCTTAAGATAGGCACTGCTTTTCTCTCCCTCTCTCTCGTAGAAGCCGGATACGAGGTATTCGCCAACACTGGCGGGACCTTCAGCGACAAGCTTGCTGCTGACGCCAACCGCCGTATGGAACAGGCAGGTGTGCATCTCATGGGTATGTTTGGTATTGTCATGGATTTGATGCGGGATTGGCGAAATACCCCGGGCACTGCGGAAGTCTTGCCTTTCCTTGATACGTAAGTGTCTTCTTTGACTGTTCTGTATTGAGGGTGCTGATCTGCAAAAAGGTTTTTGGTGCCCTATTCATTGGTTGCAAGAGATCATGGTTATGCCATTGATAATGGAACCATTGTCCCTGGGGAAGCAAAGATCTTGTAAAGAATAGAGGTAGTAGGGGGATGGACCGGTCTTGAGATAGGGTGCAACTGTTACAGTTTGCAATGAGCTATGCAGAAGAGTTTCAGCGGAGAAGCAACAAAAACATAAAATAGTAGGTATAAATTATTCTAAGTCGGTCGCTACTTGAACAATTTTGAGAATAATATATGAAGGCTTTTGGAAAGACTACAAGATATTTGAAAACAAATTTGTAGCGCGCACACTTGAAGCTGATAGATCTCGCCTTTTTGTCTAAATGTGACCATTCTGCGCGATAGATTAGAAGCACTGCCTTTAGCTCATTTTTCGCTGTCTTTCTCCTTGGAGGCCGACTGAACTTGCCCCAGCTTCTTCAAAAGACCAATCTTCCCAATGTTTCTCAAACCGCAAATAGTCACCCCAACACAAACAACCATGCAACCAAAGCATACCCACTCTGCAGCTCTTAAGCCCTCTAAATACGCAAAGCTTTCGGTTCTCCCATCTTTTAGCTGTTTCTCTTGCACCGCGGATTGAGCAGCTGCAATGACTGGCAACGAAATAGCTCGTCCCATTGCAGCGACTGTTTGAAACATTGCTCCGGCGAGAGCTTGGTCTTTCCTTGGGAGCGCTTGGGTGGTGAAAAGCCCCAAACAAGTGTATACGGTATCGACTCCAAAGGCAGCTAGGGCCATAGCGGGCATGCCGTATGCAAAGTACGATGTGGATGGTGGAATTGGAACCGCGAATAAGATGTTAGCAATACATGACGACACGAGTCCAAAAATGAGGATAAAATCGCCGCGAAGTCGTGAGAGAAGATAGCCGGAAGCGATGATAGTGAGTACTAACTGGAATTAAGCCTATGATTGGGGAGGATGGTCGCATTACTTACTGCCTACGACTCCAAGTGGAAGAAAGCGAAGCATTGTTTGTAGAGGGGATAGGAGTTGATAGTCTTGATAGCTGAAGCACAATTAGTTATTGCTGGACCTAGGGAAAGGGGCTAGGTAGCTTACAAGTAGGTCGAGTACAAAATAAAATTTGTAAAGCCACCAGAAAACAAAAATACAATGATCATAGCGAAAGTGAACCGAGAATTCTTGAATGTAGATATTGGCATCAGTGGTTCTTTGACCGCTTTACTCTCCAGGTAATGCTGCCAGTAAACGAAAGCCAATAAAAATATCACAGATGCGATAAGAATGCCAATAACAAAGCCTGAATTCCATCCTTGTGATGCTCCCTCGGAAAGAGAAATTATCATAAGCAGCGTTCCGGACGTGAATAAGAAGGCACCAATCCAATCCACTCCAGATGCACGAGGTGAATCTTCGGGGTGCTCTTTTCTTCCAGGCTCTTTCGGAATCGCGAATATCGCGGTGATGCCAATAATGCAAGAAGCGCCAGAAATGACAAAGAGGACAACCTTCCAGCTTGTATACTGTGAGATGATACCACCCTAGAGCTAACTTCAGCAAACACCCACTCGTCTACAGCAATGACTACTTACAATGATATTTCCCATGGCCTGTCCGACAGGAGCTCCTCCAGAGTAAAAGGCAAAGCTGTAGTTTTTAACTCGCCCAGGAGGGATTGTATAACCGAGAATCCCAATAGCAGAAGGAATCGTAGCAGCAGCAGCCTGGGTTGGTTTAGCATCTACTCTCTACAGACATAGATAAAACATACCAGGCCATGCAGTGCCCTCATGACATATAGGCAGATCTCAACCGGGGAGAATGCTGTCCCTAGAGAGACCGCAGTCACCCAGAAGCATCCTGATATGAAAAGCGGACGTTTACCGTAAACATCGCCAAGCTTTCCAAAGAGCAGAAGAAATGATCCAGAAGTCAAAGCGTAGGCAGACACGATCCATTGTTGGCGAGTAAATGGAATGTTCAAGTGTCTACTCATCTCCGGAAGAAGAATGACCACCGCTTGCAACGCGAGGGTCTGCATCACTCCATGAAGTCAGTCGAGACTTTTAAGACATCTTTTGTCGACCGATAGGGAAACTCACATTAAGAAATGTAGCACCGGTCAAGATCAGAACCAGTGGTGCGACTTGACGAATTGTTACTTCTTTCGTATCGCTTCGGCTCTCGACCGTATTTATCTCGACAGGGGATGGAGGAAGATCTTGCATCAAGGATGTTTCGACCGGCACAAGTCCAGCTGGCGCTTTGGGCGCTTTGGGCTCTTCAATGGGAATGACATGGCTCATGTCTAAGTAGAAAAAGTCGGAGGCTTGCACTTGAATTGGAGAAAAAACGAAAGAAGAAGTGTTAGGAAGACGACCAAGTGAAAGTACTTCGCGACGTAAATTTACCTACACCCCACTCCTGAACTCCGAAAGCCGCGACTTAGCGCAACCTCCTAGCCAGGGCCAGGGCCTGGTATAATCTGCTTACGTGCTTATTATAGAGCGAGCACGCAAGAGAAGAAGGAAGCTCTGTACGGAGTGTACTCATACTGCTCGAATTGGGAGAATAATAATATGGTGTTAAGATCACGGCTTGATAATGGGAGGAAGTAGAACTACAAGTAAAGGCGGGAGAAATTATACCGAGTTGCAGTACGAGTAGACTTCTGACTAAGCGAGTCCTTAACTCCGAAGCCCATTGCAGCCCTACCCCTACCTCCCAGTCGCCCAACTTCAACCTCTTTCTCACTGGACAAGAGGACTCGTCTTTCTCGCTGGACCAGCCCCAGCTTTGTCAAACCTGGGCATGCAGCTTTTATCTACTGTTAAACTGCACCGGGCTATCACTATCACTACAAATCCGGGGAAGTGCGCATATTCATCAGGTAGCTCAGCCCTACGATGGCACTCCACAACAATGGCTGCCACAATCAAAACTAGAACCTACGATGTCCGTCACAACTCTTTATTATTCCTGAAAAGACCTACTCACCTGATATACCCTAGGATGCCGTCGGTCTTCTTAATTCTCTTCAAACACCGTATCATATCCTCAAGCAACGTCACGATGCCGGAATACGCATTGACAAGACGGCAAATGAAGAAATGCGCAGGTGCCTGCATCATATTGGATACTCGGTACATGCAACCCCTCGTCTAAAATGCCTGTACTAAGTGCTTCATAGCAACAAGATCTAGAAAACCTCAACATCGTTCACGTTGCAGGTACCAAAGGCAAAGGGTCAACATGTGCCTATGTCGATTCCATCTTGTCGCAATATCGCAAGTCACGTGGCGTCCCCAAGAACGTCGGACTCTTCACCTCCCCGCACCTCGTCGCTGTCCGAGAACGGATACGTATAGATTCTGCTCCCATTTCCGCAGAAGTTTTTGCGAAATACTTCTTCGATGTGTGGGACAAACTCGAGGCAGCCTCTGAGCACAAGCCCGTCTATTTTCGCTACCTGACTCTTATGAGCTACCATGTCTTCCTCCAAGAAGGCGTCGATGCAGCTGTCTATGAGGTTGGCGTCGGAGGCGAGTATGACTCTACGAATATTGTTGATCGGCCTGCGGTTACTGGGATTTCTACTTTGGGAATTGATCACACCTTCTCGCTAGGAGATACCATCGAAAGTATCGCGTGGCATAAAGCGGGTATTCAGAAGAAAGATGTGCCTTCTTTTACTGTTAGACAGAATTCAGGTGCCTTGGAAGTTGTTGAAAGCCGAGCTGCTGAAAGAGGGGTCAAATCTTTCACTGTACTAGACCTAGACTCGCGACTTCAAGGAGTCAGGATTCGACCAGACGCAGAATTCCAGAAGTCCAACGCAAGCTTAGCGATTGCTCTGGCAGATACTGTGCTTCAGAAGATGGATCCAAGTCATGTCCTACCGGTAGACTCACTACCCAAAGAATATATCGACGGGCTCGAGCAGGTAGTATGGCGAGGACGATGCGAGACGAAGGTGGAAGGTGATATTACATGGTACTTGGACGGAGCTCATACTGCAGAAAGCATTATGGTAGCCGCAAAATGGTTTAGCCAAGAATGTTCCAACAAGTGAGTCTATTATGCTACTACAGTCGGAAATACTGTTTGAGAAAACCTAACAGTCACGCAGATCGGGAACTCGCGCTCTCATTTTCAACCAGCAAGGTGACCGTAAAGCAATCGAGCTTCTTGAAGGCCTTCACACAGCAATCACTAATGAAGGCACTGTGAAGTTTGACCACGTTATATTCTGCCCGGCTGTTTTGGGGGGGACGAGCACGAAAAGAGGTACGTGTTAGACATCCAATATATTGCTTTCTCGTGCTGTACTGACCTGACACCAAGATTTCGATGACAAGGGTCGGGATTCCACCGATGTCTCGGAGCTCACTTTACAGAAGGCCTTTGCGGAGAAATGGAAGGCATTGGATTCATCAACGTCAACAACTATCCAAGTTCTTCCCACCATTGAAGATGCGTTTAGGTATGTGAGGAAATTAAAATCTGGTGAGAGTGGAAATGAAGTATCTACCCTGATTACTGGGAGTGTGCGCTTGGTGGGTACCGCGTTGGCTGCCTTGGAGGATGTGGAGGCTTTATGATTATAGAGCTGGATGTTTGGTGGTAAATATCAAATGAGAAAACATGAATATCCAGTTTGGCCTTCCAGGAGATGATGAAGCGATCAACTAACAGATGAACTCTCATGCTCTTCTTTTTCTGCTTCGATCTTCGATACAGCGTTTTAAGTTTCCCATCCAGTCACAAGCAAAAGTCCTGGCTAGGAAGGATGGTGCTAAGATGAGGGCTTTACTGGCTTAGAAGGATAGGCATATAAAATTTCAATACATGATAAGTAGATATACCAGCTTCCCCGTCCCTGGTCCACTACAGCCTTAACCACAAATAGGGACCGCAGTCACGGCTTTCATACTATCCCATCCCATCCCGCCATCCCAATTCCCTTCGCAAAGTACTACCACCAGGTCTACATACTCCAGCATTCCCTTCAAGTGCTCGTTTCAGCTCTACTCGCCAAATCCTCCCTTCTGCTCTTGCTGTCAGGGTCAAAGTATGGTGCCTCGCCTATACTTACAGTTCGCACCCCGTATCTTTCCCCATACCCCTCAATGTCATCGGTCGCAGTATGGAAAGTGGAACGGTTGTCCCAAATGGCAATGTCG
This sequence comes from Lachnellula hyalina, assembly GCF_007821495.1. Classification (NCBI taxonomy): domain Eukaryota; kingdom Fungi; phylum Ascomycota; class Leotiomycetes; order Helotiales; family Lachnaceae; genus Lachnellula; species Lachnellula hyalina. Next base: position 49,744 of record NW_022157140.1, on the reverse strand, counting down.
TTAACATTCTGCCACTTGAATCTCACTTGGAGATCGTGGTTGTCCACCAGAAGCCGAACAAACCACTTTAATAGTGCCTTGCTCTCTAAGTCGGTAATATCATTGATATGTGAAATATGCCCGCCAATTGGGAAAATAGACTTCCAGCCAGTCACCGGATTCGTGCGGACGACAGGATGCACTGCCGTGAGCTCTCGGCCGATATTCTCCGGTGCTCCACGAGGCTTTTCGTAAATCTCGAACCCTCCTTTCTTGGCTGCTTCAATAAATCCGGGCTGTGAAAATGTGCCCGTCAGACCTTCGAGGAACTTCTGGTACGGCGTGGACAGACGATCATAGATCTCGTATCCAGAAGCCCAGAGTGTATCGCCCCCTGTCTCTGGCAGGACTTCTAGTCTCAGAGATGAATAGTCAGCTGGCTTAGGCTCGAAAGCAATGTCGGAGTGCCAAGCTCCAGAGTTCTGCTTTTTTTTGTGCGCGCTGTCGAATTTTGTGTTCAGATATAGCTTTTTGGCCAACACCGAATCAATAGTGCTGATTTCTGGATCGGAAACCCGATAGTTCTCACGCTCCGAGTTCAAGATCGGATGGATGTGCAGCCCAGAAGTTTCCGGCTTCCCCGACAAAAGACCCAGCTGCTGAACAAGCTTCTTCTGGAGGTCGGCTGTTAAGTCGTTCTGAGCACGGAAGAAAACCACCCCTCGCTGGGAGACTGATGGGTGTTAGTTTAACGCGAAGTATGCCAGCACTTTAACTCACTAGTGAGTGCAAGTTCCCGAAGCAATTCATCAGAGTTGGGAGCTTGAAGCCACGAAACGAGACTTGCGCGGGGAAACTCTCGCCCAATAATAGGAGTTGTTTCAAAGCTTTCAAATTGATCTAATACCCCCGTACTTTTCACCCATGGCTTCTCGGCCTTGAGTTTCCCCTCGGGGACTGTGGTTGGGGTGTTGCTTTCGGTAGCTGATGGTGCCATTGTTCCTTATTGGGAGGAGAAATGTCACTTTGAGGAGTTGGGACAATGGCTGGGGGGTGCAGAATGTTTATGATGGTCTTGAGGGTGAGTGAGCTTGAAATCATGATGGGTATAACAAGAGAAGGAGAGGGAGCCAACTTGTATAAGAAACTCTATGCAAGGCGTGTAAATAATGGGACCAATCAGATTACAAGGTCGAGGCAGAGGCGGAGTGCAGAATGGCAACATGGGAGCATGCTCTGACGCCATAGCCTTGACTGTGGGGTATAGGCCAGGCTTTGTGCATGTGGTGATATCAATCTCATATTGCGCAATCTGTTCAGCATGTGGTATCAAATCACGTGCCAAAGGGGTAAACAGCACCTGTCTCGACTAATAAAGGGGCTTGGTTGTGAGAAAGCTAACAACTAGCCTGCATCTCAGTAGAGAGAACGCGCCGGGCCGAGTAGGACATCTGAAGTCGAACATAATGAGTGCTGCGTCTTTCGTCTGTATAAGCCTAAACACCTTTTGGATAGGCTTCAAAGAGGCGTGCTATGGCTACCTCCGGCCTTCGATTATACTTTATCTATTTCCGAAATGTTCTCGGCTTTCAGATTGTGAGTGGTCGTCGTGTGAGCTGCTTGGGCAATCTCGGGGTGTTCCTCTTTCAACCGAGCAAAATTGCGTTCCGCATCCCAAACCCACGGGGTCTTTGCAGCGAACAACAAGTCCATCTCCTCAAGCGTACGTTGATTCGATTCGGGATAGAGCGCCCAGACCATAGGTATCGTGATGACATTGGAGATTGCGAAAATGTATAGAGTCTTCTCACCAATGCTGTCAAACATCACCGGGCACAAGAGGGTCTATTCAAGATTAGCGAAAAATAATAACCGAGTAGGTAGGATGCAAAGAATATACCAGCCATCCATTCCCAATACTCCACCCTACAACACCCCACGCGTTGCCCTTTGCTCGAACTTCCAAGGGAAAGATCTCTGCTGGATACAGCCAAGGAACAGTCAACCACGTCGCTCCAAAAACGGAGGTGAATATGAATATCATCGATGCTGCTGCTGCTCCGTATTGGGATGCTTTGGCGGTTTCGCCTGCTGCTGTAGCGTCAATTCCAAGACGAGACATGCCTCCCGCAAGGAACATGGCAATTCCTTGAGCCACCGAGCCCCAATAAAGTGTCCAGCGGCGGCCAATGCGGTCAAGTGTGAAGACGCAGATTAGGGTGGCGAACATGTAGAAGATGTTGTTAAGACCTGATATCCATTGGCTCTTCTGGGTGTTGAATCCTGCGATACGAAAGATTGTGGGGGCGTCTGATCTTGTCAGGAATCATTCACAGAGAAGGCAAGCGGAACTTACAAATCGTGACTCCGGCGATCCCAACCCACTCTTGCATGATCTGTAACCATACCACAAGCTGCACTCTCCTCCCGGTATGTAAATCTCCAGATCCTCGTCCAGTCAGCATCGAGAAGTATGATGTTCTATTTCCAGCCTCTTTTTCTAAACGTGACACATTCCGGATGTCCTGGAACTCTGCGTCTGCTTGAATCTTCTCTTCGCCTTCGTCACCTCTTAGTCGTGCAAGAATAAAGCGTGCTTCTTCTTCTCGCCCGACTTTCACGAGCCATCTAGGTGATTCGGGGAACCACCACACAGCTGTAAACAGGAGAAGAAGGGGAATAATTTGGAAAGCAATTGGGAATCTCCATCTAATTTGAGAGGCCCCATCATCGATAAATGAAAGACCACTGGTAAAATCAGTTAGCAATTAGAATAAATGAAAAAGGGCATGCGTACAATTCAAGCCAATAGGCAACTACGACACCAAATATGTTCAGCGTGAATTCAATGGCAATGAACTGGCCTCGACTAGTATGTGGGACGGACTCCGTTGCCCAGACCGGGACAATAGCATTCAAGATTCCAGTTCCAAAGCCGTTTATCAGTCGAGCTGCAGTCATATCAGCTTTGAGTAAGGAACTTCAGTATTCAAACCCACCAAAAATCATCCAGATATGATTCTGGGCCGAACATTGCAGCGAAGCTCCCAATACGCCCCATGCCGCACCGAGGGCGATGGTCTTGATCCTCCCTACCTTTTCCCCTACCCACCCTCCAGCGAGCCCTCCAACGAGCGTTCCTAGATAATACACACTGACGATCCCACCTTGCAGCAGCGAGTTTGTGATGACTGGCGTGTTCTTGGAGCCATCAATTGTCTCAACGTGACCAAATTTCATGGTCTCAATGTAATCTTTGGCATTATTGACTCCACCCATCATGCCTTGGTCGTATCCAAACTAAAAAGGAATAAGCTTTACTTCTTTATTGGGAAAGTTTCAGGAGTGCAGCAATGTCTCAGGAGCCACGAGAGATGCTCAAGCATGACTGTAAACACCAACAGATAACGAAAGAGGAAACAAAAGGGGGTATCGTTGTTCTCACAAAAAATATCGAAAGACCTGCAATGCAATTGATTGCTATGAGGAGCTTCCTTTTCTGAAATGCATGGGCCACATTCCAGGAATTGATTTGGTGACCCATATCGAAATAGCACTTGTGGTGTAATAAGTTGGACCTGTGACAGCTCAAACTAAAGACCAAAGAGAGGTCAGCTGAAGCGGGAGAAAATGTTAGTATTAAGCTTCTCCAATAATGACGATACTGAACTAAGGAGGAAAGAGGGTTTGCGGGGAAGGGCCCTTCTTATACTAGTTAACTCATACATCCTGTGCTGACTAACCCTTTGGTGTGCCTCACGTCATAAATAGTCCCTGGTCCTGACTCTATACAAGTAAATCTAGGGGGGTGGATCCCGTGATTCACACACGTGATATCGCGCGTCTAGTGACAGAACCAATCGCAGAGTAAATAGCTTGGGATTACAACACCCTCAAATTTATAGAGGACATTTTCAATTAAAACTTATAATATCAGTTCTCTAAACTCGTATGTACAACGATTTGCCCTCGTGACATCAGAAACCATTCACACAATACCCCACCTTGTGAAACCCCATCCCTATCTTCTACTCGTTGAGACTCCGATTCGACATGCGGTTGATCACTCGGACTGCTAAAATGAGTGTTAGCCGAACCTCCCCGAGAGTGGGAGCATTGAATACGCAGAACCGCCTACCTATATGCGCACGAATTAGAAGCCCGCTCGTCGGATGTCCTCTTATGGCAATGCGGATAAGTTTCCGTCCGACCTTTGGTTCCATCTATAACATCGAAGAATAGAATGTAAGGACTCAGTTTTGCGGAAAATAAACTATCATCTAACGTCCTGCTTGTCGCCGCGGACATAACGTGGGCAGCAAGGCAGTCCCCTTCAATAAGAATGTAATTCGTCCTCTTATCCGTCATCCATGGCCTTTTTGCTCTAGCAAGCTGGGCCGCGAGGGGAAAGCCGTGAAGATCATAGCGCTACTAAGTGGGATCCCAGGCCCGGTGTCTGAGAAGAGTTCATGAAATAGGCGACCTTTGATGCATATGCATGTTATACAAGTTTGTGAAATGTTGCATGGCTCTGTAAGACACCGTCGCTTGTAACAGTTTGCCAACTTTAGATGAATTGGTTCCCGTACAACACTTGCAACTTTCGCAGATCCATAATTTCCCGCGGAAGCTGGATGGGTAAAATCTATTCTCGTCATGCAATATTAATCTATAAAATCAGAGCAAGACAAAGATGAATCTAGACATGCCGGCTAGAGAAGTAATAATACAAACAAAAGAGCTTATAGATCATTCAATCCTTTTCTTGCCTTCCTCGGCATTGGTGTACCGCGCCGTACTGAGACCCCTCTCATGCCTGGCAACCAAGGTCCCGATAACCTTGTCATTCCGCACGTTACTGATCGCTTCGTTGTAACCTTCTGTTGCCCAGGGCCGGGGGTTGAGTTTGGGCCAATTGACCTGAGCACATTGTCAGTAGTTGGCCGAGGCAATAGAGAGGCAAGAGGACTTACGTATAACATGCCGTTGCTGTAGATGAAGTTCAAAGACCAGCAGCCGACGGCGAACCAAAATATGATGAATATCCGAAGTGGCAGAACGGCTGCATCTGGAAGACGCCGCGTAAATGCTCCCACAAAGACGAAGAATAAACTGAAGGCCAGGATATAAGGGATGCTTTGGATGAGCAGTGGCCGCCGGTCGGCAAAGACCATGTGTGACGTTGTTTCGGGGAGGTGGGACCCCAAGAATAGATCGAAAGCATCCTGCTTGGGCCCGTCCAGAAAGTTGTTTCTCACGTATCTCGTGATGGAGTTCTGAAGATCTTGCAATGCGCCAGCTTTGGTACGTTGGCCGGTGCGAGTAAAATCAGTCTTCAAGGCTCCAGTGCCAGAATAGGATTTCGAAACCACGTCAGCATTGTCCGCCCAGACTTTGCGGAATAAGAATTCAAAGGAGGCATCTGATGTGAAGGTCTCGCCGCGGGCAAGAACACCGACATCTGTTAGTTGACGGTTTAAGGATGATCTGGCCAGCATGCTTTGCACGACGTTGGTGCGGTCAAGACAGTCCATGCAGTTGGTACGGACGATGCTCGTCTGATGATTCCGCACTTCAAGTCTGCCTTCTAGGTCTGCCGGCATATCTACGCCACGGAAGTACTGTTGCTTCTCAAGAGCATCGTGAAGTCTGTCTAAAAGAAGCTGAGCCCGGTGCCATTTAAGCCCCTTTGTCTCATTGTGGAAGTCAAAGTAGACGTAATGTAAGCGGTCAAATTCTTGCTGGCGTCCGCTTGGCTCCACAATCCGGAATTTCTCATCGGAGATCTGGTCCTGCTGAGAACTCTCAGCTGGCGCAGAGACCAGATATTTGACCATCTGCTCATATGCTTCCTTCACCCTCACCTCGCGACCCTTCTGGTTTACGAGATTGACTAGGTAGTTGTCGCCGTAGAGTCGAATCTGCTGACTGAAGTGTGCCCTGGCCGCTGCAACGGCAGGTTCAACCCCACGGATTTGAAGCTTGGGGGTGTAGTGGAGAGTGTTTACTTCTGCCCAATATACAGGCACACTGCCTCTTGTTTGCACGTAAGACATGATTTGCACTTCCTTCCCACTGGATCCACCAACCTTGCCATTCTGCATGCCTCCGCCTCCCGCAAAGCCACCCATCCCGCTTGTGCTATCGTTCAGTATAACAATTTGCTCGGTCTCGTTGAAGTTGGAAACATTTCCCTGCTCATCGATTCCTCGAGAGAAGTATCTGGTTCCAGCCCGGAGGCGCGATCGTCGAGTGATGAGAACCAGGGTCAACGGTGTTGTCTTTACCCGTGTACTCACAATCTCCATCATGCCAAACATGACTGGTAGAATATACGCATCTACTGCGGGCTGCTGCCCGTGTTGGTTTTTGGACCCCGAGGTCCTAAAGTCAATGAGGTCGGACTGCACAAACTTATTCCAGAAGAAACGATCATCTGCCCTCTTCCACAACGGCTGGGCAGTGTCGAGTTGAGATTGGCGTTGGAAGGTGTTTGTGAGGTCGAAGGAGTAGGAAAAGTACAGGGGACTGGACTTGATAAAGGTCTTCAGCAAGGCGAGGTAGTTGTCTTCGTCTTGGTCGTGGAGGGGTCGTTCGCGGAGTGGGAGGAACTCGGTAGCGATAACTTTGTAGATCATATGGCCCTTTAACCGTCCCATGGGTTGGGCCTTGGTGATGACAATGATGTACTTGTCTTGCATATAGTTAGAGCGGATTCTTGCTTGTTTGCTTCTTTGTTTCCTTCTTCCTTTTTCCCCTTCCTGGCCATGCCATGCCCTGCCCTGGGCCATTTATTTCATTTGCTTACCTAGTCGCAACTTGATCATTCCTAGGATGCCCGCAATACTCGACACCCTCTTTCCACCCAACAATGCCCCATCGTTCAGGCGCAGGTCTCCCGAGGGTCGGTCTACAACGAGGGTTAGGGCGGATGGCGAGGAAGGAGAGGTAAAGGCGTAGTGGGAGGCGGATGCGTGGACATTGATGTCGCGGAAAGGGAGGGAGGCCATGATGAGGGGCGGATGAGGGCGAGGAGAGCGCTTGGCTCTTGGTAATAACAGTCGCAGTATAGGTTATGGGCTCATGAAGGAGGGATCTGTGCTGTGCGAAGCTCTGCATGGGAAGTTCTTGGTGTTGATGCTTCAGCTAATACTCTGTACAAGCAGCTAGCTGTCTTTAGTCAAATTAGCAGGGAAGCTGCGAGTGAGGCGAAGATAGACGTACGTGGTGTGTAGATAGTGACAGGACAGGTACCTAGTAGAGAAGGGTAACCATGACACTGATAATTATGGAATTATAACAGAGGTAAGCCCAAACCATCAACAAGTAGAAATCATGTAAATGTATGAAGCATGAAGCATGAATCACGAAGGACTTATGGAAGTCCTTCACGTTGTTCAATATCCAATATAAGGGTGAATGTATCCTGACCCTTATAAATAAATCCCACGTGATATCTAAATAGCGTCTCTTCCGTTCGCAGCAAGACATCGTCACTCGGTCCCAAGACCTCCAAGCAAGCAATACCCATCCACGAAACAAAACACTATACCACATCCGCATCTTCCTCTTGCAATCTCGGTCTCACAAATCACTGTTCCTACAAACGCTCGTCCATCCTATCCCCTCTCTCCTCGACCCCCTCCAATCTCATCACCCAATATGGCTGCCAGAGGCCCAGCAGGCTCCCGCGTTGGGAACTCTCGATTTGCGCAGTTCAAGCTAGTATTATTAGGTATGTGCCTTGTTGTTTCCTGTAGAACTTTCAACTCTAGCTACTGTTCTAACGTCTACCTCTAGGAGAATCTGCCGTGGGAAAGGTGCGCCTTGTACATTCAAACCACCCGTCCTAGAACTAACTTCAACGTAGAGTTCCATCGTCTTGCGCTTCGTCAAGGTACGACTGCTAGACTACGCTTCTACTTCTAGCCACTGACATCTCTATAGGACCAGTTCGATTCTTACAGAGAGAGCACGATTGGTGCCGCTTTCTTAACACAAACAATATCACTCGACGAGAACACCACCGTCAAGTTCGAGATATGGGATACCGCCGGGCAGGAGAGATACAAATCCTTGGCACCTATGTACTACCGGAATGCCAACTGTGCTGTGGTGGTTTATGATATTACACAAGCGGTAAGGATTTATCTGGCTGGTACCTGGACTCAGCTGATAAGTACACCAATAGTCATCACTGGATAAGGCAAAGCAATGGGTAAAAGAGCTGCAACGGCAGGCAAACGAGAACATTATCATCGCTTTGGCAGGAAACAAGTTGGATTTGGTCACTGAGCAACCTGATAAGCGGGCAATTCAGACCGCCGACGCCGAAGCATATGCTAGGGAAGCAGGGCTGCTTTTCTTCGAAACATCAGCCAAGACAGCCGAGAACGTCCGAGAACTATTTACATCGATTGCGAAGAAGCTACCCTTAGACCAGGCGGGACCGAGGAACCCAAGATCCGGTGGACGAGGAGGTGTTGAGCTACGACCTGATACTCCAGGAACCCAGGCGGGAGGTCCTTGCAGCTGTTAGAGGGGGGACAAGTGATTTTTACGGGATACCGGATACTCGACATACTTGGGCGGTGAGAGATCATTTACGTGAGAGTGGAGTGGATCATAATCACTACTGCAGGAATGTCCAGCGTTGTCTTTTTTCGGTGGGAAACTGACGGGATTGAGAGACGGCAGCAGTACATGCCGGATCTCAACCTGTTTATGAGAGCAGTCGTTTAATACCTTGAGATGTGTCTGGTTTCTCCTCAGAGGGGGGTTAGTTTTAGTGGGTGCAGGGTTTTTCCTGCAAGGCGTGAGAGGGTCTTTCCATTGAATTGTTCTGCGGCATTTGGGTTGTACGATATGCAATATGCAATAGAACACAATCACACTGATATTGATATCAAAGGCTTTGGAGGATATGGTGTGCATAGGTACTTGATGCATAATAATGAAAGACGCTACTTTACTATGCAAAACTTTACTAGGCTTGCATTAAGCAAAAACAGTACAATATAAATGTCATATACATGCCTTATTATAGTTGCTGAGTTATGGTCATTGCATCCCTCACCTTCCATGCTCTCAACTTGGCTTGCCTTGCTGCGTTCGGAGGCGGCGGAAGTCTTGGCGTGACGGAAGACAGGGGCGGGAAGGTTGTAACCACCAGGAAACATTTTGCAGCCCGAACACAGCTCCAGCTTGTTTCACGCGCATTAACAACCTCATAAATCCACCGCCGACCCTCGTTCTCGCTCTCACCATACGCAGCCCGCCATGCTGCGCGCTTCTCTTCGCTCGTCCAAGGCATTGGCACTGGCATACAGGCCCATTGCCTCTAATGCTGGGCCTCAATGGCATGCAGTACAGGCAGCTCGGGTGGTCCCGGGCACCCTGGTATGAGCTCTCAAATACTTCGAATATGGTCAATTGGGCGATATAATATAGGCAGATTGCTGACTTGTGCTGCCAACTTATAGAGAGGCTATGCCGATGCCTCCAAACCCAGCATCAGCGATTCGAAACCCATTGTTCTTCCTGGATCTGCGAGCACAGCTACTTCCCAGCCACTCCCTCCTGGACCTGTCGCAACATCACCTAGTTCAAAGATTGCAACCTCCCCTACGCCTGCAAGCTCCACGATCCCTCCTCAAAATGTACCATTGACTCCTCCATCGCCAGCCGAGGTCAACGCCGCCCCGCCTAAATCAACGGGCTCTTCTCCTCCCCCTCCTCCTCCACCACCACCTGCCCCTGCCCCGAAGCCCAAACGCCGCATTCGCAGGACCTTTACAGCCCTTGTTCTCCTAATAGCCCTGGGTTATGGTGGAGGTATTTATTACTCGACCGTCAACGATAACTTCCATGATTTCTTCACCGAATACGTGCCCTACGGCGAAGACGCTGTGCTTTATTTCGAAGAGAGAGAGTTTCGAAAACGTTTCCCATCAGTCACAAGACGGTCGAAGCCGAGAGATACTGGAGATCAGATCACAATCCCGAGTCAAAGCGGTGTTTCTTGGAAGGTATCAGAAGACAACAGACATGCCAACGCTACGAAGCCGGATGCACACGAGCCTAAGGAGGCTATACAGTCTCCCACCGAGAAACAGATTGCCGAGAAGGTCAAGGCTGTTGAGGAAGTAAAGAAAGATACGGCGGACCTCCCAGCTCTAAATGTGTCAGTTGCTGGAAAGTCCCCCGAGTCTCAGTCACCAGCGAAACCCGGGCACCCCGCCACCAACGAGAAACCCAATTCTAAAAAGGAGTCGCCGCAAGCGGTCCCTTTCACATCTCCAGAAGTCGATCAACCTTCCCAGTTCCCGCCTGAGGTCACACGAATTGACCCGATCAATATCAAAGACGCCAATGAGCCCCTTGTTCAGGACCTGGTCAAAATTCTCAATGATATCATTACTGTTGTGAATGCCGACAACTCCGACTCCAGGTTCTCCACCACGATTGGAAAGGCAAAGCGCGAGTTGAGCAAGGTCGGAAGCAAAATCAGAGCCTTAAAAGATGCTGCACAGAAAGACGCAGATACCAAGATTAGCAGCGAGCGGGAAGACTTTGACCGTTCTGCCAAGGAGCTTCTCCGAAGAGTCGAGGCTGAGATGAGCGACCAACAGGCTCAATGGCAAGAAGAGTACCAGTCTGAACGCCAAAGACTGCAGGAGAATTACGAGCAGAAGCTCAAAGCCGAGATCGAGCGCGCGAACGAAGTCAACCAGCAGCGCCTCCGGAATGGACTTCTTGAGCAAGCAGTGGACATGAGGAAGAAGTTCACCCAAGAAGTCAAGGATCGCGTCGAGGAAGAACGAGCTGGTCGGCTGGGCAAACTTACCGATCTCTCCAAAACCGTCGACGATCTCGAGAAGCTTACTACGGATTGGAACTCAGTCGTGGATTCTAACCTCAAGACTCAGCATCTTCATGTGGCCGTCGAAGCAGTCCGTGCAAATCTGGAGAAGAGCCAGGTTCCTCGCTCATTCATTCGGGAGCTCGCAGCATTGAAAGAAATTGCTTCCGATGACCCTGTTGTTAATGCAGCCATCGCATCCATCAAGCCTACCGCCTACCAGCACGGTATTCCCTCGTCTGCTCAACTCATCGATCGTTTCCGCCGCGTCGCAACCGAAGTCAGAAAAGCTTCCCTGCTCCCAGAAGATGCTGGAGTCGCAAGCCATGCATCGAGCTTTGTCCTCAGCAAGCTTTTATTCAAAAAGAAGGGTCTTGCTACTGGTGATGATGTTGAGAGTATCTTGACGAGGACAGAGACTTTCTTGGAGGAAGGTGATTTAGACGGTGCAGCGAGAGAGATGAATGGGTTGAAGGGGTGGGCGAAGACTTTGAGCCGGGACTGGCTTGGTGAGGTGAGGAAGGTGCTTGAGGTGCAGCAGGCTTTAGATGTAAGTTCTCTCCTGATTTCTTCTGATATGTAGTGCTAATATTGATGCAGGTAATTGCTACGGAAGCAAGGCTACAAAGCTTGAGGGTCGAATAGGCGCTGACGTTTCGTTTGTACATGATTGAGACCAGTAGCTAGGTGTACGAGTACTAAAATAGAAATGCATATTTATACCTTTCCCATCACAACTGCTTAGCAATTCCCATCATTATACAGCTTGTCAATTTTGTCATACCAATTACTATATCTTGGGGAGAAGTGATGGCTTAGTAGGTAATATTGTTGTTTTGGGGAATTTCTCCTCGACACGTCTTCATCCTTCGGTATTTGAATCTATGCTACTCTGATGTTTCCCGTGTGTTCAAAATCAAGCTCAAGGAGATAGATATAATCCTTTCTAGCAAGCTATCAGGAGACAAGTCATACCTTCAATTAAATTTGAAATGGGAACCGCAGTTTGCGTTTTTGGAGATCGCAATTTCACAATTGTCCTCTGCTGGATGGTTAAGCTAAGTTGACTTTTGGATTATCCCTTCAGGTACATATCTACTCTCATTAATACCCAGAGTTCGTTTACAAGGGGGTTAGACAGACTAACATGTTTCGCGTGCTTTATCGTGATACAGCAGCAAAGGCTTACGCTTGGCATGCGCCTAAAACGTGTCTCCGCAATTTTGTCCGCAATCTCAGTCTCCTGCTCTCTTATTAAGTTCCTAATACACATAACACACAACATCCTCCCAGAATCACGTCCCTCTTACGTAACAAGTAATCCTTGATTGGAACCATATTTCCCGATGACAGAAGTACAAATGTTATGTTCACTTTGCAAGGCTCTCCCACCACTCAATGACTTCAATGGTGTCCAAGAGCATCACACGATCCAAACTCTGGAAGAATCCGTGGAAAAGGATTGTCCCCTCTGCAAAATCATTTGGCATACCCTATTAGGAGCATTTAGCTTTGAATCGATTCGAGAGAAAAAGAATGGTGAAGCAGCAAAAACTATAGTCGGCTTGGAATATGCCCCGTGTCACTCACCACGATATGACCGCCAGTATATCTGGGTATCAACGGATTACTTAGGTAATGGAGGCTCGAAAATGACACTTTTCGTAAAAGAAGGTGGGTAACTTTCCGGCACATTGATTCAACTTCCCTCTATTTTCTGTAACATCGAGCAAGATATTTTAGCTAACCAAATTTATATTTCTTACAGATGAAGTGGCCCCGAATCTGATTGATGGAAGAGAAGTTGGACTTGATCCAGCAGGAGAGCAAATTATTAAAATGGTCCAAGATTCTTTGCTCGACTGCTTTTCCAACCACAAGAGCTGCTCACCTCTTGAATCTACGTTATTGCCATCGTTTGCTATTAATGTTGGCCCATTGGATGGCTCAAGGGAGCCTCTGCTTGTAGAAAATGACGGAACATTATTAGGATCGTATGTAACTCTCAGTTATTGCTGGGGTGGTCCTCAAACACTACAGTTGGTGAGAAGCTCCAAAGAGGGGTTGAAAAAATGTTTAGCCCTCGACAGGTGAGTCAAATCTGGGAATGGTATCTCGCATTCCTAATGTCTTATAATATATTGTAAAGGGTTTACTGAAACGATAATGTTTCACGTCCAAACCTTTGCCTTTTCAAATAATACTGACTTCAAGATAGCCACAAACTTTGAAAGATGCTGTCATACTCACTCGAAGGCTCGGCCAGCAATATCTGTGGGTGGATGCTCTTTGCATCTTACAGGATGATAACGAAGCGAAGCAAGAAGAGATCTCAAGGATGAGCCAAATATATAAAAATTCAGTCTTTACAATCCAGGCTGCATCCTCGAATGCAGTCGCTCAAGGGTTCCTCCACACTCGAAAGGCTCCTAGTATTCCCCCGTGTAAACTGTTGTTCAGCAGAGACACTGAAGGACACGAGACTTACGTTTATGCGAGACTGCCCACCTATACCAAGGTAGTTGGTGATGCACCCACAAACAGCAGAGCGTGGATTTTCCAGGAGTCAGTCTTAGCATCACGTGTTCTAGTATATGCAAGCGACCAAGTCTATTTTGCTTGTAGACAAAGTGTGAAGAGGGTGGATGGAATGTGGGGTCCATCATACGGAGGTCCTACGATCAGTCCACGGCATTACCGTAACCTCCGACCAGACCTTTTCAACCAAGGTGGTCTGTCGGCTTCAGAAATGAGAGAAGAGACACTCGCAGCGTGGTACACAGGCATATCGTTATTTTATACATATCGGTCTATTACCGACAGCCGGGATCGATTGCCAGCTGTCTCGGCGTTTGCAGCAGAAGCTTATATGGTGATTGGTGCCCGGTATCTCGCAGGAATATGGGAAGTCGATATGATAAATGGTCTTTTATGGAGGCGACATACATCACCACAGGCAAAAGCCTGGCAAAGAAGACCTCTGAATAAGCCCGAGGCCTACCGAGCGCCATCTTGGTCTTGGGCAGCCTATGATGGCCCGATCAGCTTCAGCTTACAATGGCAGCGGGCGATAGTAAAGGAAAACTCGGCATACAATGCAAAAATCCTGCATGCTGCAAGCACCCTTTCCGGATCTGATATGTATGGCGAGGTACTGGACGCAAGTATTATTATAAAAGGATATCTAGGTCTCGCGGTTGCAGGGGCCAGAGATTGTCCAAACAACACCTATAGCTCCATCATGCTCAAAACCACAGATGCGCAGCAGCCGCTATGTCGAGCGACTTTAGACATAGATCATCAACCAATCATGCTTATATGCCTTCTTCTGAACGGCCGTGCTGGAATATTGCTTAAGGTCGCTCCTTCAAACGAAGAAACCCCCGATACATATACAAGGATTGGGCACTTTACATTTGTCAGTAGTTTCAAGTTAGATGTATTCGAAGACTGGCGTACAAAATGCGAGGTTAGAACTGTACGCCTTATCTAAGTATCACATGTAAGCTATATTATGATACAACGTGTGCTCTGTAGGCACTATCCCATCGGAATCCGATCAGTTGGCTAGTATCATCCTATCTGGATTGTATCTGGCAAAGAGAACGACGAACTGCATGATGAGAAACCAAAGTAGAATAATTGTGAAGGTGGGGTAGAACAATTTTAAATTGATATTGGAAAGAATAGGATATCTCACATCGGAATATCGATATAAGTAATTTCTATTTCCATCTTTAGACCAAAGCTGCTACTGCTCTAACCTAAGCTGAACCCTAAGTCTTAAGCGTGCTAATAATTTAGCTAGATTACGCATAGAGGGACCCTCTTATAGCGCCTCGCAAACCGCTTATAGTTTTCCTATAGTCTAGTAGTCCAAGGGCCTCAAAATTAGGAAGTAGTTACGCCGGGCAGCCGGTTCAGAGACAGAATCAACCACTAATTGGTTTGTTCGGTCTCCATACTGTAACTAGAAGCCACCTCTCCTGCTCGAATTGCCAGCAATGGAGTCTGCGGAATCCATTGATTGTGAAAATACAAGAATCAGGTGCATGGCTAGGAAAGATTACGCCACTATAAATATCAGCGCACTGTGGAGCGCTCCCCTCGACCACTCCTAGCCTCACTGCACGTTATATAAGCCCCGACTTTTTCACCCACGTTTTCGGCTATGCCCTGCAGTCTGTCATTCTCAGTCCGTAGCTCGGCATAAAGATCTGGCGAGGAGTCTAGTGCCCCCAAGAGAACGAGTTTCAGTACTAGATGGAAGAAGCGCAAGAAAGACACCGAAATAGGCTCAGAACCAGGAGATCCCATCTCCTCCTGAACGAGCTCAAGATCAATTGGCCACGCTTCTAAAGAGTCCAGCAGAGCTCCTTTCTCGGAAAGTAGTCGAAGAGCGATTCCTACAGATTCGATTTGCGACACTTGGCCGAGGAATTCAAGCGTGGACGCAGCAATTCTTGTAAGCTCTGTCCGCATGTCGGGTGCAATCGTGCGAAGATGGCGAGATTCAATAGGCTGTTGACGAGGCGAAATCAAACACGCAGACGACGTCGTCCCGCTTACGTCGACTGCTGCTGGAGGATCCGCAAATTTACAAGGTGCAGCAAACAGCTTAATGATGAAAACATCCAGGAAGGGTACTTGGTCATGGTGTGCTGGCACCAATGTATTGGTGGCGACAAAACCTGGCCTTACCAGGTACTCGTGCATGTTTCTGAGTCCTCGAATGATATGCTGGGCCATAGTAGCGTAGCTCTTCTGCACTTGCTCAATGCTGACGAAGATCTGACAGCAAAGTAATGCCGACTTCAACCCGTTGGAGCCCAAAGATGACAAGTTAGATGCAAGACCCCCCAAAGCCATACTGTATTGCTGGATGCCATATTGATAGCTCGGGGTTGGCTGCACGATAGATGCCGGACCGTCCCTAGACATCTCGAGATCTTCCCGAAGAGCTTTAAGAGACAAGACTGCGTGTCGTATAGGCGGATCAGTTAAGCTAGCTTGAAGCACTTGCCTGGCTTCTTCATCACAGCCCAGCTTCACGTCGAACATGGTTTTGGTTGAAAAGTAATGATCGAGAAGATAGATGTCCTGAGGGGCGATGTTAATGAAGGTGGGCTGGATGGGTCGTAAGCCAACGTCTGACTTGATGCCGCCAGCATGAGCGCTGTTGATGGGTTGACTGGTAAAAAGTTTAAATGGGGACTCGTAGTCGTCGCAAGTACGACTAGTGTTGACACATTTTTCGCAAAACGGCTTATTCTCGTCGCATTTGACCTTCCTAATTCTATATTGCTAATTGAGCACAATCCTGCTGCAGAGCTGACCTTGGGGTATAAACCGGTTGGTGATGGGATCTGGCCACTATGACTGACCTGCAGGTTATACTACCAGTTCTCACCTTGGTTCTACACCTATTGTTCTGTTTGCGTGCGACAACGCTTCCGGCCATGTTCGATATTCACGCTTGCCATGCAACACCCTTCACAGGAAATCCGAGCAGATGAATCGAATGATACGATTTGATTGATTCTCCACCGGGACTATGAGGAAGGCGAGTTGAATTCGCTTCACGTACTTTGGTAGTTGAGCCCAGAGGAACAGGCGTCGGTGCTAGCTCGATTGGGTAGCAAAAGCGAACCCACCAATAATACGGCTGCGTTCCATGTCCTAATGGTCTTAATTCGAAGTGAAGGCATCCAGACTCTGTAGATAGCGCTACTTTGGCTCCTGCTCTTGGCGAGATGTCTTTGGCTTATATATGTTTCGTATATATATACCGAGTCCTTGGCCCCATCTCCCTCGAAATGAGTACGAGTACCTGCTTATACAATAAATAATGTCGAGGCTCGCAAATAGCCCCGGATTCGCGTCGAAACTACTAAACAGCTCGAAGATGCCAGCCTTTACTCTGTATGGCTCTCGCGGTTCGACTAACACCGATCGTGTCCGCTTGACTCTTGCTGAAGGTGGCTTTACGGACTACGAACTCGTGCTTCTCAACCTTCAAAAAGGGGAGCAAAAGGTGCGTGACCCTTTTCTCTTCGAAGACGATGCTCAAATATTTGTTCCAGTCCAAAGAGCACCAGAAACGTCACCCGTGGGATAAAATACCTGTAATAACTTCCGCCGACGGTTTCAATCTCTATGAGAGCCGCGCAATCTGCAAATACCTCGCAACAAAGTACTCCTTTCCACTTGTACCGCGCGACTCGGACGTCGAAGCCGCGGCGCTATTCGGCCAGGCGCAGTGCGTGGAAACGCTTTGTTTCGCAGAGCCAGCAGGTAGAATCGCATTCGAGAAATTTGCAAAAAGATCCATGGGGCTGCCTCCTGACGACGCCGTTGTCTCAGATGCACTGCGATTGGTCGAGATGTTTTTCGACGTTGCAGAACGTCTCTTGCACCAGAACTCCTACATGGCAGGAAATGACTTCACCCTCGTCGATATTTACTACGTTCCGCTGATCCAAAGACTTTTCGCATGCGGGTACGGAGATGTCATCGTCAGTCGCGAAGCTGTGAGTGCTTGGTGGGATCGCTGCGTGAATCGGCAAGCCATACAGAGGATAATGGCCGCTGACAAGGAGGCTGCGGTTGCTGCTGGTAGATAGATAAATAGTTGGGACATAGGGGAAGAAAGATGCAAGGTGAAACAATGATCGCCTTAATAGAGTAAAAGTCTTAGGAAAATGTAATATCCATGCATGTGGATATTTTTGCATCCTGGGGATTAGTTCTAGTGGTGACAGTTTTTGGATCCCTGGCTGGGTGAAAAGGGGTCAAAACGGGCGAGTAGACCTGAGTAGACCTAAGTAGCCTTGAGAAATAAGGCATATGGCATAAAGAAAGGCAAGATGTTAAACACAAATACTTCTAGCACTACGCAGTGTAACAGTGGAGAAGAATTGAGAAGAAGTGTGGAAATATGCATCATAGGAAGCATTTAATCGCTGTTTCTAAACAGGTATCCTGCTACTCGTCTAGAGTATCTACTAACTAAGTTTCAGGTGGCATGACGAGAGGATTTGGTTTTCTTCCCTCCTCTATTCCGAGAATGTCTTCCATTATTCCGACGAATCCTGTGGCTCTCCCTGCTGACCGCGACGGTTGTGTTTGTGGGCTCAATAGGGTTTGAGGGAGCATATGGCGGCCTGATTTAGAAATTCAAACCTCTCCCATCAGACCTTGCTACCAATTATGTCCATTGTTCCAATCTTGCTAATCGTCTTTTCATCGCCGCTTAGATTTGCATCAACCCGAATGGTCAAGCTCTTGATCGCAGTAAATTTGGAGGTCTTAAGCTTCAGCTCGGCTTTGCCATCAACGTATTCGTCAGAGAAGACATTGAACGCTTGAGTATTTTCCGCCTTGGTCAAAGACTCCAAATCGAGATCGTTTGACTCGACCCCCTCGGGGGACTTTGTTACCCGGACTGGGACGTTTGTGCCAACTTGTATCCTAGAAGGAGCGTTGGAAAGGGAGTCTTTCGCAATGCTTATGTGGAGGTGGCTGGCGCTGACGGCTTGGGTGAAGGGGAGGTGGATGAGGAGACGTGCGCCTGATGCGGATGCCACGGCGTATCCTGCTGGAGGAGGGGAGGCGATATTCCGTGCGGAGCTGAGGTTGGAGTTATTGAACAACTTGGCCGCGTCGATATCGATTAATGAGCGTAGACTGCCCGGACCAGCTGTAGAATCTGCCTTCTTCGACTTCAAACCGCTGGTCGACGAAGCTCCTTGCCCAGTATTCTCCTTTGCCGCTGCCGCCGTATAATATCCAATCTTGGTCGTTAGTTGTTGAACATCCGCGCCCTTGACTTCATCCACTTTGCTGCCGTTCTTGAAGACTTGGAACGTCGGCATGGCCGTTATGCCACATGTTTGCGCAACATCTTTCGCCTTATCGACGTCGACTTTCGCAAAGATGATTGAGGGGGAGGATTCGTGGGGGTTTGCGAGTCTGTCGAATGCGGGGGAGATGACTTTGCAGGGACCGCACCATGTGGCATAAAAGTCGATGATGAGGAGAGGGTTGGCTTTGAGTTTGTTAAACTGCGAGAGGGTTTTGATTTCCTGCATAGTGTATTGAGGAAGTTGTTGTTGTTGTTTTATGTATAGGTAGGTATTTATTGATGTTGTAGAAGAAAGAGTTAAGGTTGTTTGTTTATAGATTCAATTGCCCCTCCACGCCTGGAAACTTCGGCCTAAGCTTACCTTATCAGCCCTGAAACTCACCTCAGCCACTAACTTCGCTAAACATCTCGCTAATCGCCCCTAAGCCCCCCTGAATGTGTCGATTTACAGCCGCCATTTCCAAGACTCCGCTACCATTCTTCCCACCCAGTAATACGCAAATGGGCAAATGGGCTAAATGACGACTCTATAATATGGTATTACATAGCTTAGTGTTTATTGCACTACAGACAGTGACCAGGAGTGATGTAGATAAATAAAGTCAGATTCGGCTGTGTAATAAGACAGAGATAGTAGGCATAGAATAATACAAGGGAGTAATAATTCTACTTGATACAGTACGGGAAGTGTTTTCAACTTGAAGATTGTAGAAGCTACAAATCATCCTAGTGCTATGAACCGGACCCACGCTCCAGCCTTAATCTACATGGTGCCATGAGAAATCCTTCTTCCCGGACTCAGTCTATTCCCCTGCACACCACACCCAACATTACTGTCGTATAATATACTTCCGGCAAGATTGGCGCTGTTGGTTTTCTTGACTGCGTCTATATCGAAATAACAAGTGCCGATTTGACTAGTATACCCTGGATCGGTTTTATGGTCGAAGAGGAGGGCATATATACCATTGTAGTCACTAGTGAAGCCGCCATGCTAACCGCACATCTTGTTGACAGCTACAGGGCCGATATTGGAGAGGACTACATTATGCCCGCTTTGGACATTAGGGAAGTGGTCCTATGTAGAATGGCGATTAGTGTTGTGCAAGGCATAGAAGGTTGCAACGGAACGACAGAAAAGGAGAAGAGGGAATCATTAGAGAAGGCAAACTTACAGTTATGTTGCACTAGTTTGTCGTTGGTCCTTTGACTCTTGGGAATACGCTTCCAACGCCAACGTGGCCACAGAAGTTGCTTAGATCGCTAGAAGCCTATATACCACCCTCATTATAGGCTGAAGAGGTACCTCCACCACCTCCAACGTCCCCTCGCAGGTGCTCCTCTTCTTCATTGCTGCTCGCCACCTATAAAACGCCTGAGATAGAACTACCCTTTACAACATTTTGCATGTTGAAAACTGTCAAGGCAATATGCTGAGAAGGTGGGAAGGAGTATCCTAATTAGGCGGAATCAGGCAGGGTGTAAAACATCAATATGAACACAGAAATAAACCCTTTGAGCTTGAATTCGCAGAGGCATAGTTCAGGTCTCATATGTGCTGCTGAGCCTTTCCTCTATGAACCGAAAGGCCCATAGTACTGGTGGTAGGTAGATGTCGAAGTGACAGCGCGTGATGATGGTTTCAACTCATCAAAAATGCAGGGTATTGTTTGCTAAAAATCATGATCAATCAAGATCTTGCTCGTCATCGCAGGGCTCTTCAACTAAAAACTCTTTGCCCCTTTCAAGCACCTGCAATAGCCCACCAACCAAGTGCAAGCTGCCTGTGACGAGCACAAGGACTCTCTCATCTCCCTCCGAGACCCGCATTGCGAGACGTACCGCCTCTTCGACGCTGCCATAAACCATGTGCAAAGCGTTGCCGTCCAGTCCTTGGTACAACATTGCCATCCCCTCCTGGAGCTTCAGGTTCACATTCTTCCCCTCATTGGTGGCAGTGAAAGGCTCATTGGTACAGAAAGCCGCATACGTGAACAATTGTAGGTACCTGATCGGCTTTATTGGCCGTATATTTTGGGCTTCCCGTATATCGGAAGCCGGAGGCTCGAAAGAGACCATTGTCAGTAGCAACTTTTGCAATAGTGCCTGTCCGTCGCGTTCGTCTTGGTTGAAGATAAGCATGGTTGCTGTTGGAGGCTGTTCTTCGAGATGTGCCTCGTCCATTTTGGTACGAAACCAGCGGCCTACTGCTTCCATACTCTCTATCGTGTGGGCACCGTCGAGGAACCATTCGATGTTTCCATCTTTGCGTATTTCACATCTCCCGGGCCAAGTCACTGTTTCCAATCCGTGCTCAAACTGTTGTGGCAGCACTGTTACGAGATTGCCGAGCTCTTGGTGGAGAGGAATGCCCTCCGTATCCCCTATACCTCGTAAATATGATGCTGCGACGGCGGTTGCCAGACTGGCATTGTCGGATTGAAAATCCCCAAGCAATCCCAAAAAGAAATCGGCCGTTTCCAATACAGGCAGCCTGTGAACGACATTCAACTCCATGCCTGTTTCCGCGGCGCGTTCCTCGAGCACACCTAGGGCTTCCGAGGGCTGATCCATGGTAAACACCGGTACACCCTCCTTCATGATGCCGCCCTTATGCCATGCAATCTCCTCGATCGTCCCCCCAAGCATTGATGTATGATCAATTCCCAGCCTCGTGATGGCGCTCACAGCGACCGCGTTGGCGGGTAGTATGTTGGTGCTATCGTACTCCCCTCCAATACCACACTCCATGATGGCCGTTTTTACACCCTCTTGTCTGAATACATGAATTGCCAGCAATGTTAAATAGCGAAAATACCCCGGCTGAGTTTCCCCAGTATCGTGATTCTTGCCATTGGAAGCAGCTGTCTCGAAACGATCCCAGAGTTCGTAGAAATAGTGGGTGAAGAGGCTTTCCGATATAGAGACTCCATCGATCCTTATTCTTTCCCGGACTGTGACGAGATGTGGGGAGGTGTATAAGCCGATCTTGCCTACACGCGCCTCCTTGAGCCCCTCGACCTCTGCTCTGCGGTACTGCAACAGTATATTCTCAACCATCACACACACGCTCCCCTTCCCGTTTGTTCCCGCAACGTGTATGTATCTCTGGCCTTGATTCCCCAGCTCTGCAGCTTCATAGCCTGCCTTCCGCGCCCATTCTAGCATCTCTGGAATCGCCCTGCGATTTGGATCTGTATCTTGTGGCGCGTCGGCGATTGCAGTTCGAATGGCACTATTCAATTGGAGCGTCTGGAGAGCGGCCAGGGCATCTTCGTAGGTGCGTCTTACGGGGGGAGGGGGAATGGAAATTTTCATGGTTCTCCTGGCAGCGCACGATATAGAAAAGGGACGAACTATAAGGCTGAGGGGCAGGGAGATCGTGGGAATGAGGGAGAGGGGCAATACAATTGCACGGCGAACGCAAGGGGTGAGGAAGAACGGAGTCGTCATGGAGGCCGCCGGTACATTATAGAGGTGTGAGGATCACAATTGGATTGGATAATGGTATGCGTTGAGGCTGACTGTTCTCTTTGCGCATTCAAGTTGTGTAAAGAACGCGCTGCTGAGGGGAAAGTCGCGTTGGATTAAGCCCCTACGCTCACGTGACAAAGTGCCACTTTTTTTTAGTATTACTTCGTATTTTATCTATATCTATATCTTCTATATCTATCTATATATATTATCACTAACTGCCGACGTGGTCCTGAAAATAGGACTAATTAAATATAGTACACTTTATCCTTTTTTCTTATATCTCTCTTTCTTCTTTTACTCTATAGTTCTTCTATAAGAGGCGAGCTCTAGAGGTAAAGCACGGGCTGTGCCTGTGCTTACTAAGCCTTGACCGGGGGGCGCTCACTTTCCTTCGAATCTAGATAAAGATTCTTTTCTCTCTTTTATTAAACTTATTAAATACTCTATTTAACAACCAGACGGCAAACTAGCTGCTGTTTTCGGCAGGTTTAGTCGCTGTTTTCCGCAGCTGACTTGCTAAAATCTCGCGCTGCCCTAGCGCTCACGTACCTTATAGCTAAGGCGGCACGGCAGTAGAGACCCCTGCTATAGGAACACTAAAAAAAGCAAGTAGGTTAAGTTATTATTCGGAAAAGCCACTTTCTCTTATCTTATCCTTATTTAATATTTTCTAAGAAGAGGGGAGCAGAAAACAGCTGCCTACTATCCCCTAGGTGACTTAAGATAGCGGTTATTCTATCTATATCTTTATTTATCCTCCCTCCCTCCCTCCTCCATCTTCTTTCTTCTAAACCTCTTATACTTAACTATTATAGTCCCTTGCTCTACCTCTCTCCTACCCCTCCGCTGGCTGCTATTGCTTAGGTAGCAGGCTCCTTCTTTATATCCTCTGCCTTACTTCTTTACTTTTAATTGCCCTTGCTGTTATCCTCTTCGGTTAATTTAGTTAATATGCGTTATTGCTAATAACTAATACTAAGCTCTGCCTCCTCTAATAGCAATGGATTAGATATTAAGAGCTGCTTTAATATAAGAGATAAGTAAGAGGGGACTAACGCTAAGACTAAGCCGACTAATGTTAATACTAATATAAATAGAGATAATAAGGCAGACATGCTTGATCTAGAGTGGCTTGCTAGAGAGGAGAATGCCTAGCCGCTAGAGTACTACCTCGACTAAAAGAATAACTCTAATAAATCCAAGGATAAAGATAAGAACTATAGTAATAGCAGCCTCCTCCTCCTAGATATAATTAAGAGAAATTTCTATTAGTAGATATCTTATTCTCTTCTTGCGTGCTATCTTCTACTATTAAACCGCTAATCTAATACTCTTTATAGGTATTATAAGTATATATAAAAGCATCCTACCTAAGTGATATAGGCTATCTCTTGCTATACCCTTAAGGCCTTCTTTAAATAGATATTAAATTAATATTAGGGGAAGGGTAGAAGGAGGCTTGCAGGCATCCAGTCAGCTAGCATGCTTAGGATATACTAGAAAGTCTTCTAGCTTATATATAAACAAGTAACTAGAGAGAAGATTAAAGGGAAGATAAACTATTATATATATCAGGTAAGTAGTATTTCCTGTCTGCCCGCTTAATCTAGACTGAATTACTATAGATAAGAGCTAATAAAATATTTATTACAGGTCCTTAAAAAGCTGGCAAAGAAGTACCGCCTATTAATAAAGAAGCGTAATAATATTACTATATATATTAAGGATCTCGCAGGCGTCCTATAGACTAACTTAACTATAATAAAGTAAAGATATATATATAGCCGGCAGCGGATCTAAACTAGCCTCTTTTGCTAGCTAGCTATATTCTCCGCAAACTAACCTTTAGCGCTCTTAAAGCTCCGCTATAGTAATATTGCAGTGAACCTGCTACGGGACTCTAGTAGCAGGCCCTATTAGATCCTAATTAAGTTTACGTGCGAGTTTATAAAGAAGTATCTCAGTATAAAAGAGGCGTAAGTTTAACCTTAAGCCTTATCTCATCCCTCTACCATCTTCTTTCCCCGCTTATTCTAGCTAAGACATGCGACTTACATAGAAGCTAGGAATATGTTTATACTCCCTAAGATTATCTTTAATCTATCCCTAATACTTAGTCTACACGTCGCCCTCCTAGGTCTTATCTTTACTAATAATACATTCTTAGCTCCAAGTCTTATATTAGCTAAGAGGATTAGCAAGCTGGATATCCCGCCTAGCTATAAGCAGCTGCTCTTATATCTTAAGCCGGAGATAGCTAATATCCCTGTCTTCTGCAAGTCTATTAGGACGCCTTATAGCTAGGAGATCTCGCCTAACTAGCTACTACTATATATAACTCTCTTAAAGTGGATAAAGCGGCTTAGCATACTTACTAGGTTCCTGCAGATCACGCATCTATACTGCCTCTAATATGATATAGGCAATGCTTTTAACTAGAGCAGTGCATATTATATAGTCCCCTTCTTGCAACCCCGCCCCTATCTGCTATGCGATATGCTAACCGTAGACTAATAGGTGATATAAGCAATGCGCTCTAGAATATAATAATATAATATGCTAAGATTAATACCTTTATTAAGTACTACCTCCGCCGGATAGTTACTGCTAATACGCGAGCTATTATCTCTAGCTATAAACCTTAGCGCGACCTGATACGAGCGGCCTATTAGATAACTCGCTAGATTAATCCTAACTAGCTGTAAGAACTTACGCTTAAGGAATCCCTATCTGTTAATTAGGATCCTATTATCTGCTGCCTTATTATAGAGCGGGAGAAGTGAAAGCGCCGCTTTGTCACAATCACACTTAGACAGGCCAGAACCAGACGTGCGAATATAACTTAGAATATAAAGTAGAGAGCTAAGTATAGTGGAGGTTGCTAGAGTTTGATGTGGAAGCTGCTTAGTCAGCTTAGTCAGCCCTATCACATGACCAGTCACGTGGGACCGTGACACGCTTCTAGGGCATAGCGATATAGCAGCTAGGGTACCGGATTATTAGCTAGGCAATCTTTAATACTAGGCAGCGGCTAAGAGCTGCGCTTCTTAAGTACGTTTAAGAGCGCTAGGATCTGGAACACCTAGTTAATAAGATTAAGCAGCAGCTTTCTAGGCTTAAGCTTAGCTAGGATGTAAAGACTACCTTAGACTAGAATAATAAGATGCCCCCGCTCTAGAAGCGCTTAGCTGAGATGGTGATAATGCTTCTAGGCACAACTATTAAAGAAGAGTTCCGCTGCTGTAATACAGCTATTAATGCAGTCGCTGCTTACTGCCACTTCTAGGAGGGGGGAGCTGCTGCCGTACTATATAAAAGGTTATTAATGCAATAGATAAGTCTAATACTATTAAAGGAGATCAGCCCCTAGCTAGCAGCTGCTCAGGCCAAGAAGCAAGCGTTAAGTAATGCTATATTATTAGTGTTTACCAAGAAGAGGACTACTACCTGTTTCCTCTACTTAGAGGAGTAGAGCTTGCTATTTAAAAAGCGTACTTATAAGTTTACTAGTCCGGGAGACTTAATAAAGCACTTTAAGTAGAAGCATCTAGCCTATATTAAAGAAGGGGATCGGCTCTAGTGTAAGGTCTATTAAATAGAGCTGTAGCACAAGTAGCATCTCTAGAATTACATAGAGAGTATCCATGGAACCGTTTCCTAGTACTTAAATAATACACCTAAGAGCGTATAATTATAGAGCTTATATTTGCCCCGTCTTTTCTCTCCTTCTCTGCCTTTTCTAGGTTAATATGCTACTCTTATAGCGTGCTTCCTAAGTAAACTTATAGCTAGTTATGCAATTACAGGGTTGCTTGCTTATTCCAAGCAACTTTATTTAGGGCAAGACTAAATTAGGCGGGGCCCTAGTAACTACGTAAGAATGGAAGGCTGTTCTAGAGCGGAGCTAGTTTATAGGCTACTGATATAACTTAGCCTCGTAGACTTTCTTTTGCTTATAGTAAGCTTAAGGCCTATCTAGATTGATTTAAGGCTATAAAGGACGTCGTATGCTAGTGCCTGCCGGGCTTTAACGTTATTACTCTATACTCTTAATTTAGCGTGATAGTTGCTATATATTAGACTAGCGAAATCGCTACAAGCAAGACATGTCATAATAGGAGAGATTAATTGAGATGGGATGGTATAGCTATCATTTCTTATACTAGCTCTATATTTAGAATCCACTGCAATTTTAACGTCTTCCCAGCTTACTCCTAGGACCCTATAAGCCCCTAGGACCTACAAGGGTCCTAGGACACTTGCTTCTAGGACTATAGGAGGTCCTGGGAGCGGTAGTCCCAGGACACGCTGCGATCCCGGGACTCTTACCGGTCCTAGGAGCCCGTAATATTATATGCATAGCTAAGGCTTATTAATCGTGCTTTAAGTTTATATGGTGGATTTATTCTATTATTATATAGGCAGATTCCCGCCACGGTTCCTTTATGCCAACTATTTGTTTGCATCAACTACTTCTTTCTAGTATTAACGTTCATCACTGCGTACCGGAAAACACTGCGTGCCGGAAAAAATTATTGGTACTTTGACTTTAAGAATTTAAAATTTTAAGTATATCTTAATATCTTTTGAAATAATTTAAAAACTACCTTCTTTAGCCACTTCCGGACATCTTCGACCCTTGCACTAGGAAAATTATAGTCTTGTCGTCGCCGTCGCACCTGATTTGTAAAAGGGTTATTCTTATTGTAAAATTAGATTCCTCCGTTACAGCTCTACCACCAAGCTCTTATTCTCTCAGAGATATATAAAAGGCTTGTATCCGAGCTCTATGGACTTCCCACCACACGGAAAATCGTCCTCAGCCATAGCTGTGGTGGCGTGCTGATTCATGTAAGATCGCCACACAGATCAAGACTTTGTATAATGCAACTAACCATATGTGGGCTAACGAAACGACCCCGCAGATCCGACAATATTTTATGCCGTAATCTTAGCTATAAAGCCTAAGGCAAACAGTGGCAGGATAAGTGTGGCGCAACCAGCGCCACACTTAGTAATAATCTTGACTGATGCCTGGCTTAGTTGGTCCAGGCGCGAAAGTCGCAAACAAGATGTGAACAGAAACAAGTCTCTATATTCAAAATCACGTCCAAGTCAACATCGACCCTATCTTCTCGACGAAATCTCACTTGCTAGAGATCTTTTGGACTCACTGCTAGCGGCGGCCAGGCCGGCTCGGACCATGCCTACTGGCATCAAGTTAGATCACCAGAGACCCATCATGTACGAGTCGGCAGTAAAGAAAGACGCCAATATCATTAGCCAAGCAGCATACCTTGAGGCAGCGACGGAGCTCTATGATTCACTCTGGGATCAGAGGCAAACCATTCAAGCACTTGTCAGTTACCACTTGAGGCTCCCCAATCGAGACATCTGTATGGTCGATGCAAAGGCTCGATGGATTTGTGAAACTTCAATGTATGCATACCTATCGAGATACGATCGACGTGGTGCCACAAGAAGCTCATGTTTCGTTGTCCTATACCACACAAGCTTGCTGAAATTAATTATCCTGGAACAGTGGATGAGAAGTTGAGCTCTGTAGTCAATTTCTGAGAAGCTATAAGAGGACTGAGCTTCACCAGATGTTTTATTTCCTCGATAGATAAGTTACGTATAATGGAAGGCGAATTGAGTGTCGCTATATTTACACATAACCTTTTCAAGCGAGCTCCACTTCTGACACTTAGTGGCTGTGCATCCTTATCTGGATGTACCGTAAGGTACCGATTATCATCATAGAGCAGAGCTAATTACTCTTTCCACTTCGCCCCGAGGCCTTATCTGCAAAACAGTCCCTTTTACAGGCTTACATTTTACCTCCATGAAATTTCCACCATCAAGCTCATACCATCTCTTCGCGTCATTGTAGCACGGCTGATCAAAATGGTGACGGATAGGACATCAGCTTTCTGATCATAAATAGATACTCGAAAGACTATCAGCAACCTTGTCATTGCTTTTGGTCAATTTAATGCCATCCGAGTTGTATAATGTCCATCATTATATTAAGAGCCCCCCCGTAACGAGATGAACCATAAAACTCACTCCACATCAGCTTAAATGGCAGGAGCAGCTGCCATGGTGTAGGCACACAAGCACTTCTCTCTATCGACCAATTTCTGCTTCCAATTACTGCCTGAAAACCTCGTAGATTTAGAAGTACCCAGAAAGATACAGCAAAGTTGCTACATCAATTTCCAATCTTCTTTCGCTTGCTGCTCTAAGCAATTCAGGCTCTCGGTATGGAGAGAAGGGGAGATGACGGTCTGGCTGAAGCACTAAACCTTTTCCAGTGACATGTGCCAAGCTGGAATCTGCTGACAAGATTGCAAGCTGTCTATCCCCACCACTGATTTTATGTACATGGTCCCCCAAACCCACATTTCGTATAACAGTTCCTGTCATGCCGGTCGAAGTGAGGAAAAGCATGAGGTCCAATTCTCGCCATCTCAATACGCGGCTTTTTAATTCATTTTGCCGCTCGCGCTCGAGATGAGGTGAGAACCACAGACGTCTTTGCTGGAAGCACAGGTAGCTCCAGAAGTCCTTTTCTGTAATCGCTTCCGAAGTCTTAGCTCCCAGTGGTTCATTACCCACGCTCAAGTGTCTCCCATTACTCTCTCGCGGTCTGTAAATAGAGTATCCTAGACAGCGCCTCTGGCTCACAGTATCCCATGATAACTGTCCTGGCCTTTGCATCCATCACACGACTAAGCTTCGTATCCATAGCTCTACTTGACTCCGCTGCCTTCCCTTCCACTGTTCCATCGCCTGTACCTTTTACAGACGTTTCAGCTTCCTGACCCGGTGGCTCAATAGTATCCCACGTGTCCTTTGCCTTAATCACAGCCCTAGTTATAGCAGCCCATGTCCTATAGTTTAAGCTATTTAACTTGGTAATTCTAACCTTCTTGATAGTTGAATCATCCTCTATTTCAGCGAGATTTGGACCTTCCTGGTCCCGTTCTGATAGTAGCGGCCTGCGTCGCGGTTCTTGTGGCAGTGGTCAAGCGCCGGGCTCATAACCTGTTGGAAGTCACGTCTTTCAGCTCAATGATACAATGTAACAGAAAATCGTACGCAGGACTCAATTAGGGCAAATCAAGTATATTGTTAACTGTATAGAACAAGCTACGGAGGGCTTCCAGCCACATATAAGGACTACAAGTGAGACGTGCATGAAAC
This sequence comes from Lachnellula hyalina, assembly GCF_007821495.1. Classification (NCBI taxonomy): domain Eukaryota; kingdom Fungi; phylum Ascomycota; class Leotiomycetes; order Helotiales; family Lachnaceae; genus Lachnellula; species Lachnellula hyalina. The sequence goes on along the minus strand of NW_022157140.1, from coordinate 20,354 downwards.
AAGTACTGGGCGGCCTCAGGCCGCCAGGCACACTTCAACAATAATATCTCATTGTTATGATCACGTGATGCATGAGTGGATAAAGAGTTCCAAATCAAACAACCTTACATGCTTATACTGTGTAGTTCTACATACTGCACTGTACAGAGCAGGTTTTTCCAGAGCCTTCGCCCAATTCTTCCCAGGAGGTTTGAGCGGTCTGTCCGCCTTGGATCGCTGGCGGGTAACACTGAAAGCTATTGAAAGGATAAACTTGATTCGTATTGGTTGTTCAAGCTCGGACATTTGTAACACGAACTTAACGACAACATCCTTTTTCCACAGTGTGACGTACTGTCAGCTTTTGGCGTTCTCTTCTATTAAGCGTCGTCTGCGAGCACAATAATAGAGGGTAGACCAAGGGACATTACCATGATCTGTAAGAGCACGGTATAAGTGAGGCACGCCAGGAGGCCCACCTTACGCCAATACTTGACTGGCTCTGTCCATGTTAGCTTACTGTCGTAATGGTGTTGTGAACGAGACGACTGATTGGCAGCGGTTTGGCAATGGCGTACCCACAATTCTCAGGCTAAGTCACGTGTATGGCGTAACAGCATGTTTCTGGAACACTACTCTCACCCCCTAAATAAACCTATTACGGTGGAGATGTGTGGGTAGCTTCCCAGGGGGTCCAGCGAGTGATATATGAGGTTCTGCGCCCTGTGAAGTCCTCCAGAACCTTCTACAGCCACACCTGCCAGGATAAAAGACCACCTTTTGGCCTGTGCAATGAGGCAAAACAGGGGTTCTGACCACTCACAGTAATACTTTCCAACGAGACCCGCTGAATTTGGTTTATTTAGGGGGGGGAGAGTATAGTGCGCCTCGTCTCATTCCACATCATCATCGGACGCCAATAATAGGGTCGTCCTAACAGAGCATTCATCTAATCTATCTAATCTAATTAGGCGATAGTGGAGTGTACTACTATATAAAGTGGAAATAGAGAATAGATTACTGGTGTTGCCTCCTTATCGCCGTCGCCGTCACCAAAGGGAACCCGCTCCTGTTGCAAAATTGCTAACGAGTTCGAAGATGACCTTAAGTTTGTAAAGGTTCGAAGGACTGCCGAGAGAAGCCTGATATTAGTACATAAAACAACTATGACTTGGCAAAGACTGAGACCCAGTTTATATAGTGACAAAGAGTTCGTTCGAGGTCTAACTGGAAGCGTCATCCAGTTTCTTTAACGAATCTGAATGCACAGACCCTTTATTTCGAGGGTCAGATGATGACCATTATTGTGACGGTTCGGGCCATCATGGTCATGTGTTTCTCACGTGCTGGCTGAACGTCACCTGTATATTAGTCTCTTCTTCCACTTCTCTTCTCTCTTCACCTTTAGATTCTAAGAGAGTATCGAGTCTTGTGCCGTTGTACACTACCACGCTCACAATTATTGCTGAATCGAGGCTCACTTACGTTGTTATTAGACCAGTAAGCGTACTTTGAAGCACGCCAAATGACAACACTGGAGCATTGCATCTACACGCAGAGAGCAACAGATGGCCATTTCGATCGTTGCGGGCACCTAGGGAATGGCTCTGCGGCTTAAAAAATCTTGGTCCGAATGATCCTCCTCATGATGTCGCTATTCCCCTTCCTTTAGCCTAATACCACTTCCATCTCCTTTGAAGAAACTACCAATAGTATCTGTCTAGTGACCGCCGGCCCTGGTCGCCAGAATCGTGCTGTGTCTCCCTACCAGCCTCAACTATGTATACACTTTTGGAGGAGCAGGATTCCACACATTTTACCAAGACTTTCCACGCAACAGGCCAGCGAAACATAGCCCATCCTGCGTGCAACAACTTTTATGCACACTCTTGATTGCAATCAAAACGCCGCTGCTTTTCGATTTGCCGTTCCAGTGCTACACTGTTAAACAGTTCGTGAAGCCGACCCAATTCATATCTTCTTCACTCTATACTAGTAGGACCATTTGATACAGTATGTTTTACCAGTCAATTCCTGAGTTATGTTCGATTTGCGTCTTGAAAGTACCTGCACTAATCGCGGTTCGGTATCTCCAAATAGAGGTTTTGGCGCCTCCCCCGGTGTTATTAACCTCCTGGTAAAGACTGCGGCGATGCGACTAATGGCCTGCAACCTGCTACAATGCATTATCTCGATTCAGCTCCACTCGCCAATTTATCTCAACTCTTGCTGTTGGCACCATCAGTCAGGGCGCTGTTGTGAACCATGACCCATAACAGAACCCGTTACAGGCAGCCAAGGTACACCGTAGCGGTTACGGTAGCGCTCGGTGCAGCTAAGATTTAGCTGTGGTCGATGACATACATATCACGCCATCGTTAGTTGAGTGAAAGTCAGTTAGAGGAAAACTACTCAGATCTTTTGCTGCTATTTTCTGTGACGGACGGTGATGGTTCCGCCGCCGTTGCTGGCAATAGCACACTCATCAAACCGTGCACTAGGCTTGCTAAAGATGTAAATAATAGATTCCACTATGTAAAGGTTTGAGCAATACTCACATGTAGCATTTGCGTACAGCGTATCTTGATATTTTGAATAAATCTTTGTAGGTCATGAAGGACCTAATCGGGGCTTGCTTTTAGTTGATGTATTTCAGACCCCCCCTCCCCCTTCCCTCTCCCTCTCTCCTGTTTAATTCTCGGGGGAGACCCCTAAAACCCCCCTTCTTCTATCTCTTAATTCTTAGGGGAGACCCCTAAGACCCCCCTTCCACCTTACCTAGCTCTAAGAATCGGACTTAGAGTCTTAACCCTAAGTCACATGATTTTAATTCGATTTCGACTAATTAGGATTGTAGTTCGTTTGGACAACCGGTCCCCTATAGGGATTTATAAGGTGACTGAGCAGGTCTGATTGTAGTAAAGCTTGCTGCGCAAGCAATAAAAGGTCAAGTTATCCTTGCTGGTTTCAATTAGCTGCGAAGGTTACCGCTTAAGCCCCTCGACTGAAAGTATCACTAACTTCAATATTTCCATTGCGAAGAACCGACTTGCTCTATATATGTGCTGTTGTAGACGATGATGGAAGCCAAAGTCATTGATCATGTACCTAGGGTGGTGATGCCAGCGCCTACCTCAGAAACGGAGAGGTAGTACCGCCACTTTTGGTACAAGACGCGAATATGTTAAGTGGCTACTACAATTGCTCGATCTAACCTTTCAAAACTAAAGATTCTGTTACACCAATCTGACGGACCGATCGAGGCCTCCATGGAAGTCTTAGAAGCGGATGAGCTCCCAGGAAATTGTTTCAATAGAGATTGAAACTTGCGGAAGCGGTACTTGTGTAATTCAAGATCAGATAGGAATGAATAGCGCTGAACCCATTGTCAGAATTTCAGTGAGGGATCTAATTTCTATTGAAGTACATCATAAGAGCAATGAAGGCGGTCAACACGGTCGCGTCAGCCCAGAACCGTGTCCTTGAGTAAATCAAGAAGTTCTGCTTTCATCCAAAACGCGAACCCCAGTGGGTTTGGAGAAGTAGGCTTGTCAGTACGCACATGAGACGCTTTTTCTGTCCGGGAATTACGAGGCATGAACTGCTTCATAAGATTCTCTTTCTCGGGTCGATTGAAGTAACGGAATACATGAAAAGAAGCTGTAAACTCAGAATAGTCGGTCATCTCTGTGACGTGATGAGATACGCTGGAAGCCCCGATCTGGGATCGAGGCTTTATTGGATGCCATTCGCCGGCGAAGACACTAATTGGAACTTGATTGGCATTGCGGGCGCTCGATTCTACTTGTTGTTTGATAGGGGCTGTAGATGGGCGTTGGATCCAAGCACGCATTTTAGCTAACTAAAGAATCTATATCAACCATGTCGGCTCTCCCAGAGCGTCCAGAAAAGCGAGTCAGGCTTGCTCTTCAGCTCACGAGGATCGCCTACCTCCACAATCCGTCCCTTATCCATAACAACGACGAGATCCAGATCCGCGATAGTCTCCAGCCTATGCGCCACTACCAAAACCGTTTTCTCCTTGAAAACCTCCCGTAGCACCTTTTGCGCCTGCTCATCTGAATAGTGGTCGACACTACTAGTGGCTTCGTCAAGGAGCACAACGGGGCTCTTGCTCAGCAGGGCTCGAGCTAGGCAGAAGAGCTGTTTCTGCCCGTGAGATAGTCCAAGACTCTCGAAGTCTACGTCCAGACCACCGCGGCTGCTGATGGTCTCCCACATGCCCGCACTAGATAAGGCATCGATCAGGATCTCGTCGGCGGCAACCGTCTCTAGAGGGTCGAGGTTTGTACGGACAGTGCCGGGTAGCGTCACGGAATCCTGGGGGAGAGCTGTGAGGTGGGTTCGAGGTACTACGCTCGGCACCGACGCCAAATCGAGCCCGTCGATTGTAATTGAACCTGACTGGGTTTCCAATAGTTTCAGAAGGCTTAGTAGCAGCGAGCTCTTACCGCTGTATTGTATGATATGTAAGCCGCTGTTCAGAGTGGCGGCGTGAAGGCACGCGTTGGAGAAAATACATACCTTCCTGTACGCCCGCAGATTCCCACCTTCTGGCCTGGTTGAATCCGAAGCGATACATCACGTAGTACTGTCTCATCTTCGAGACTGAAACCTTGTCAGCATCTAGATATACTTCAAGGAAATGGGGCTTTGTCTTTCACAACTTACTGGTAGGTAGCAGTAAGTCCATCAACCTGAATGAAGCCAGTTGAGGGCCACGATACAGGCGCCTCTAGAATTTGTACTCCAGAGTCTTCTCGGGGCGTGTCTCGTATGAAGTTGCGCAATCGAGCGATAGCGCCAAGAGACGTCTCCATATTCGTCCAAGACATTATTACCCTGGAAAGGCTGTTGTTGAAGCCAATGAGAGTGACCATGGAAAGGCCGATGGCGCCGCGGGATGTTGTGCTCGTAAACCCAACAGCAAAGCTCACTAGAACGATGGCGATGCCTGTAACAAACAGGTCCATGACGACGTTCAACCATCGTTGGACGCAGAACAGGAGATAGAAAGGTTTTTGGGACTGGTCGAGGAACCGAAGATTCCCCTCCTGGAAGTCTTGCTGCCAGCCAAAGGCTCGAATTGTCGCCACACCGTGGAGCGTCTCGGTGAAATGCGTATATAACGGCGACTTGGACTCGAGATCGAGATGTCGGAGCTGACGCGATGTACGAAGATAGTATTTCTGTAGGAAGTATAGCGCTACGATGCAGAAAGGAATCACGGCAGCAACGTACTGTGCGCCCGACGCAATTACGGCCGCATTGGCAAGAAGGGTGAGCGAATCTATAGTCGTGGCGAAGAAGGCCATTGGCAATGCCTGGTCGATGAGTGTCATGTCTTGGCTGAAGCGATTGAGGATGGTACCACTGTCAGTTGTAGTGAAGTACCACAGCGGCGCTCCGACAGCTGCGTCCAGCAGAAGCCAGTGAAGATACTTGGCCGATTTTGGGATGATCAAGAAGGTGACGAACCAACCTACCATACCAGTCAAAATAATGGTGGCTGTTGCGAAGACAATATAGCCGCTGAAATATGCACCACGATCTTGGTCGATGCCATGCTCAGTCCAAATGCGTACCCTTTGAGACTTGTGTGATTAATTTATTGTATCATCTGAATTATAACTGTGTTCGAAACTGATCTTGGAGGGGGAAAGAAGCTTGCCCCGTAATTGAGAGGAATAGAACATACCAAACAATTGACATCTGTTTTACGCCGACACAGCAAATGGCGATAAGTAAGAATCCGAGTGATAGAGGTATCCCGGTCGACTTCAGATAGAATTTGTATAATGACCGATCCCCGGTCTGTCGTGTAAAGTCGCTCTCATCCTCCCCCGCAGCCTTAGCAGCGGCCGGATCAGCGGTTGTTTCAGTGTCGGCGTTTTGTATATCTTCGATTTCATGACTGGAGCGCGTTTTTAACGCGAGGCTTCTCACATAGCCATCCTGAGCCTGCAGCTCGGCAAAACTGCCACTCTGCGCAATGCGGCCGGATGTTTCAAGCACGATGATATTGTCTGCAAAGGGGAGTTGGTGGACTAAGGAAGTTGTTAATAGACAGCTAAAGTATTACAGCATTCGGCGCATATGGCCCACGTACTTGCGTTGGTCGCTAGCAGCACTGTTGCGCCCTGCTTTCGCAGAATTCCGACGACGCAGTTGAAGACTGTTCGGGAGGTAACGCTATCAAGGGCACTGAACACGTCGTCGAGCAAGACAATATCTCTTCGTGCGTATAGTGCTCGAGCGATTGCCTGTACACAAGAAGTGATATTGGGTCAGCACATTAAGATATCAGGCTACTGGCCCCACGCCGTACGTACCACTCTTTGTTTCTGTCCTCCACTAAGACTGATGCCCCCACTCCCAACCAGGCTCTTATCGCCCAGAGGAAATTGAGAAATATCGTCGTTGAGGGCACAGGCATGGCACACGGAGGCGTACCACTTCTCATCAAATTGCCCCGGACCAATGATGTTGTCACGAATGGAGATGTTCCGGAGCCAAGCAGTTTGGTCACAGTAAGCTATCGATGCGCCGACGTCCTCAACCCTAACTGTCCCGCCAGAGAGGCGGATCTCACCCAAGATACCTCTAAGAAGGGAAGATTTACCGCAGCCTACAGGGCCAGCGAGCATTGTGCAGCTGGACTTTGGAAGAGAAACGCTGATGCCCTGAAGCACAGGCTCTGTCTGGCTCTTTAGCGTGAAATTGGCATGTTCCAGGACAAGTCGAGTGGCGTGTGGCTTTCGAATCAAGGGAAGCTCGATATCTGAGTGTTCTTGCCTTTGTGCTAAGACAAGATGATCGCTCTCGCTCGTAGACGGGGATGGGGTTTCACCAGTGGTACTTGTATCGATCCTTTTATCCTCATGGCTTTCCAAGACCAAGAAGGCCTGGATACGATCAAAACAAGCAACAGATGCCTTGAAGTTTGGGATCGACCCCATCAGGTTGGCCATGGGTGACACGACAAGCGCCACGATAGACAAACTGGTGAACGCCTCGGAAGCACCGAATGCATCGGTCCCGGATTTTGTCCAAAATACAGCTGCTGTTATCACAACTACTGGAGTCGCTTGGTCCGAGAAGTTTGCTAGATTAAATCAGTCTTGGGCTTTTGTGCAATGTATGATACAGCATACCTATCAATACTATCTTTACGATAAACGCTCTAAATATTTTCGACACCTCGAGCTCGCTGGCCCGAAGGTCTTGAATCGATTTAGCAATATAGTCAGTGAGACCCATCATCTTCAGGCCCTTGATCTGCGTCAGCATCGAAGATGTGCTGGAAACCCTTTTCTGTATAGCTTGGTTCCATATCGCTCGAGCGGGACCAATGCCATCGGTGACATAGTTTGTGGCAATAACGGACACTAAGGCCACACACATACGCTTAGTTAACATCTTTGAGATAAAACGTCAAGGTTTACTTACCAACAGTTGGAATAACGACGAGGAAGCATGCAGGTCCTATTTGTCTTTCCAGGAGGTAGACAGCAACAAACAGCTCTACAACACTTGCCCAGATCTCGTGCATCAGTTGAATACCAGTAGCAATACCGTCCACGTCAGTGCTCATCAAAGTGACTGCGGCGCCTTCTTTGGCAGAGTTCGTATCAAGACCGATGGTCTTCTTGAAGATCAATGGCACAAGGCTTCCCCGAAGTATTGTGATCAGCTGAAATATGAAATGGTTGTAGATGACTCGTGATAGCTTGTTGGCGGAGGATGTTAGTTTGATGGGATCTCTTCGTTTGGGGACGAGCCAACTCACTGCAAGCCCCAGATAGACCAGACACGTAGCACCAATCAGTCCACCGGCATTACCAACAGCGTTCCGCTGATCAGCACCCCTATCACTCTCCCCAACAAAGCTCACAACTCGATTGATCAGAAAAGGCTGGGCGAAGCCGAAGCCAGCGAGACAAAGACGAGGGACGACTGGAGCAAGGAAGGGGACCTTGAAGGCAGAAAAAGCCGACTTGATGAGAACATGTTTCCCGCTTCTGTCGCTTGCCTGCCAGACGGCATCGAGCTTGGCTAAAAGTCTAGATGAGTCAAACTTGTTGCCAATACTGCCCAAGTCTCTGACCTGGAGCAGACTTTTGAAGCCGTTCAAAAACAGCCGATTCAGCCACCAGAAGACCGACCGATTGATAGGGCCACTGGTTGCCTCCAAGGCGAGGTTTTTGGTCTTGTCGGTCACCAAGGGGCGCTTTTGTAGCTCTTCAAGGCATACAAGCACAAGCTTTGTTGCCAGTGAGGCGGTAAATAAGGCCTGTATTGGGCCACTGTCTGGGGATCTTAGGAACAGTGTCCTGGTCTGCGCGAGTTCAAGCAAGATGGAGAGGGCGAGATAGCTGACCAAGAGGGTCGACGGCTTGATAGACCGGCGATGCTCTGTGTATGATAGTACGACAATGGCGAATGATCCGATGAGATCCAAGACAGAGCCAGCGAGTGACACCGGCGTCCTAACGGTTCCTGGCAGCGCCCAGAGCACAACAAGGGCGATTTGGACCCAAATCAACGTTGTAGCCGCCGCCTTTGTGTGGAAGAAAGAGAATTAGCGTTTTCTACAAGTAAGTGGCAAAACTGAATGTCCTCGTCCGTCCCCAACGACCGACTTACAAGCTTAGCCCACAGGAGCCATCCAGCGCGCACACAGGTCTTCACCTGCCACAGTGATGTTGCTCGGGCTATAGAAACCAAAATAAACAAGCCAGAAGGGAGGATGCCGAGAATACTCTGCTCGAAGAGGAGCGTGAAGTCGAACACATCGTGCCGCTCTGGACCGAACGCCATGTCGGCAGTGTCGCGCCTATAGGATATATTCAGACCACGATGCAATTCCATGGTGTTCTTTTCAGTAGATCAATGGCAAGAAAGCTTCAGATTACTAGTTTGTTATCGGCAGTATGATTCGCTATTGAAAGTCAAGTCAGACGAGGTTGGTGATTCATAGACCCGATCTTCGATAAGCGCATTGACGTTGCCGATGCACAAGTGACATCTCTTTGGATGCATGAGTGACATCCCTTTGCTCTCTTCTCTGTCCACGTTCTCCTTCCCCGCTTCTCCGGTATTCGTTTCGCACGATACTCGACAGGGGCTTCCATGATGCAATTGTTGTACAAATTGACATCTTAACTGACGTGATTAAAGAATGCAAAACCCTGATCACAAAGCGAAAGCATAATAGACACGTTGTCGTGATGTTAGAAACCAACAAATGGCGTGCTCCACCAGTACAACATAACTCTATCGCTGATAGGTTTGATTACTGTATAGATAACGCTTTTAAGCATGCATGCAGAACATATTAGGGCAGCACACCGTTGTTCGGCCCATCCCTCCCATCTCGCTAAAAGTCGGGATAATAACGTACCGGTACTTGCCGCAGGACTAGGCGTGCGGGGCGAGTAGGATCTATCTTACACAATTATCGGTCTACTAGGGAAAAGCCCATTGAGTACTAGTCAAGTTATATAGCAACAAGCTGAGGTTTATTGTTTGCTTCTAAGGTACACTTAGAAAATTGTGAGCTCTACACGATGAGTAACTACAGTGAACACAAACAAAAGCGTCACGATCGGTCGTCACGATCACCGTCACCATCATCATCGGAATTGGAAGGTTTTCTACCTCATAAAGGTTCCAGACATTTGCCAACTCGGAAACATGGAGAACTTCGGTTACTATACTCCAGAGCCATTTCCTTCGCCTTGATCTTTCTTCTGGTTGGAACAAACGTTGCATGGTATCGATTCTACCTTTCCAAGGCATCTCAACCCGAGGAACCTTACTGTAGATGGTCTCTTCAGATGCAAACTGGGAGATCGACTAACAGCAGCACAGATGGAAGTCCGGCTCAGAAAATGATTGCCTTCGACAATGCCTGGAAAGGTCTTGATGTAGACGAAGTGAATGGGCATCATTACGCAGACGACAAGTGGCAGCATATCTTCCCAGGTGAGCTTGAGAGATCAATAGCAATTCTTTTGATATAACGTTGCTAATACATAACGTGGTGCAGCACACGGAGGTGGAGTTGCGCTGTCCCGTCCCTTCGCCGAAAAGCACGATCTCGCCCCGGGCGATGTTGTAAACGGTGATCCATCAAGGATGCATTACATACTGGCTGGTTACCATCAGCTCCATTGCCTAGTCTGTACCAGCACCATATAGGAGAAAATCCATGCTAACAAGTACTAAGGGAATCGTACGCGAGACTATTTATCAACTGAACGGCACTTCTAGCAACACCGACCCCATCTGGTGGGATCATGTCCTCCATTGTATGGAGCTCGTTCGGCAGGCATTGTTTTGTTTCATGGATGACACACTCCTTCCTGTGGCGGTGGAGCAAGGTATCCCAAATGACCCCAAGCATGTTTGTAGGAACACCGACGCGATCAGGAAGTGGGTCGATGCAAATGGGTATGCGGTGCCGCCGGCCCCTGACGGACCTCAAGCTCATAAAAATGGCACAAAGACATAGTACAGAAACCATAGCTATATACCAGATATCGAAGACGCGAGCACGCTTATTCTCTACTTGATCTCGGCTTTCTGGCTCTTCTCTAATGCCGTGGGCTGCATAGAATTCAGCCCTTTTATCTTCTTCTCGTTCCATACATTTTTAAAACAAGTTGTCTACGACCCATTTACTTTCTACCTAACCTTAAAGGTCTATACGCCATGTCCAGATATGATTTCCTACTTTCCGCTCGCACAAGGCGTAGAGTGCAGGTTCTTTCAAAGGCCCCGGTCCACAGGATTCGGCTACTATACAGAGGATCTTGACAAACTCATCTTTCTCAGACCTTCCGCCAACCTCCATCGCATGAGCGCAGGTCTTATACGCGTCAACATAATAATAACGGTCAAAGCTATATGAGTACTTAAAAACTATTCATACGCGTGGCGTCGAACGAACGGCAATGAAAACACGCCCGAAATAGCTATGCTAACAGCGGCCTAGAGCATATTTTTAATATAGGAACCTTTAACTAAACTTAATTGTAACTTATAGTGAGACCTGCTATGCTTAATACCGATGCAAAAGGACGCGTGCTAGGCCAAATCCGACTTAAAGCAGCTGTCAAGTAAACGGCACATTCGATTATAGCAATGATACTAAGCCATCTATAAATAAAACTTATAAACTATTGTAATACGTGGACGCACTCGGAGAATATGTTGGGCCTGCTACACACTGAGAGCAAAATCAGATTAATCGAAACTCCTTCACCGGATTGCCTTATCAGCACAGTTCGGCCCTTGGAAATAGTGAGAACTGCGGAACTAATTACTAGTATGGAGTGAAAACCAAGTAGATAAAGTGGTGTAGCAATGCAAATACTTCTAAAGTATCGATGGATTGGATGATCAGAGGTATATTTGCGAGCGGAGAACTTCAGATCACGGGAACTGATATAAGGAAGGGAGATGTTCCGTAGGTGGTATTGTAAAAAGGCTAAAATCATGATCCCAAGCTAGTGACATAAGAGAGTGTGCTGTAACATCAGCCGTGAAATCAATGATTTCAACAGGTACTTTGACATATCATATTCCAATGTTCCCCGTCCTGTTATACTACCTTCCATGATGATGCGAACGTCCAGCTTCAAGGTCAAGCTTATTTCCCTCTTCTTCCATATCAGCAACGACAACTCCATTCATCACAGTTCTCTCCTTTCCCTTAGTGCCAGCCCTAGCTTTCGGAGTCCTTGCTTCAGACCATTCGACGAGATCGTCCATTACCCTAGGGCAATAGCGGCTGGTCGCAAAGTCGGGACCCCATGAATTAATGCCGTCATGCCATTTGTAGCGCACGGGGTTCGTGTCCCCGTGGCACGTAATTGCTTGTCGCAGGTAGTCGACGCAGTGATTTATATGTAGCTCCCAGTTGCGAGGCGAGCCCTTGCGGGGATAATAGTCGGGGTATATAAGCCTACGGAGAGAGTCCAAGCAGTGCATCTGATGCATAACATCGAGTCCGGTGACCCAATACCCATCTTGCAGAAGTGTTTTGCCCCGGACGTTATCGGCTTCTTCGCCATCAAGCAGCACGACCCAAACTGTGATTCAAATCGTGTTAGTACTGTGTGTATACATTCATTTTGGTGTGGGTGCGAGGGAGATTAAAAAGAGAGAGGGAGAAATCAAGGAATCGCTCACATTCTTCTAAATCTTCCCAGGCCTCGTCCATAGTCGGGGACGGTTTTCCAGACCAGCGTCTTTGACCTGGCACGTACTCCGCAATCAGAGAACCACTCGAGTTATAGGTAAGACCGCCCGTGAACTCCATTGAGATGCGTTTATTACCGACACCTTTGCCATCGTCAGCTGCATTCTGCGAAATCTAAAGTGCTAAATAAGGGGTTGTAGATACCAAGTGCGACGGGCAACCCTCCAGGATCGTCATCGCACGGCAATCGACCGGCATGGTGTTCCGTGGCAGTCCATGTCCGGAGAAGCAGGAGTGCTGTAGTGCAGGCAAATACCATCGTAGACAGTACCCACGGCCAGGAGGATGTTCTCAGCAAGATGCATTGTTTTGCCTTGTTCCAGCGTCGATGTGGAAGAGACAATGAGTCGAACTCTTCCTCGACTTCATTCTTTAGGAACGCTGCTCGCTGCGATGGTTCCGAATCAAAGGACATGGCATGAGTTTTCTTTCCTGTGTACGTTTTCTAACGATGGGGATAAAATCTATTCAATCTTGGAGTTTGAATGTAATGTCAAGGAGGCGATGTCACAATTCTCTTCGACATTCGAAACCCACTTTGTTAGCGACCTGGTTACCCTTTATCGGAGAATCGTCGAAACCCCCAGGAAAATCAAGTCAACATGTCGTCACCCAAGATCCGAATGTCGAAATATAAGGCCACCATCTTGTGCAGGGGTATTAAAGGTACAGTGACATTACCTTTGTAGATCCCAGATAATGCATTAAGCAGATCGCTTGGCGGTTACTTATCAACGTCGCTTAGTTCAGTGCACGTATAATGGACGTTAGAATATGAAGTATTAGCTTACACTTGCATATCTTGCCTCATCCTCAGATGCTGCAGACCATTCAAACAACCGAACCGTGAGCTCCCCGCACCCTTTCCAATTTCCTACATGCGCGCCTTTGTGCGATGTTGGCTTATGGATCTTTCCTCTAGATAACTTTTTACTCCAAAACTGACGGGACCTTGATCCCCCCTACAACTTCTCGTCTTGTTGCGCTCTCTTTCTTCTCTACTCAGGACATTCAACGTATCACCCTCTTCTACCTACCATAACCTCATTTGGCTACGATGGAGTATGCTACATACTCCAAAGTGAACCAGGAGTCAAGCGACGCCTCGAAATCAGATTTCTCTGAAGATGAGGGCGGTAGTCTGCTCATGTCCCAGCAGCCCAAAAGTTTCGTGGCTAGACTCTCTTACGCCGTAAAACGCAGCTGGTGGGTTGCTGGTCCTTTACTCTGGCTTCTCTCGCTCCTCGCCACCTGGATCATCGCATCAGTGGCCTCGAAATCTCCCTACGATATTTCTGTCGGGCTGGATACCGAGCTAGGTGAGCAATATCCCAATTAACTCCCCGTTTTGAGGGCACTAAGTAACCGTTTGGCAGAACTGTTCAAGCCGCACATTGAAATGTACAAGACAACCTTCTCCAGTGATCTGGACTGGGATGCAAATGGGACACTATGGCGAATTTCGAGACCCGGGTCTTTGCAGTATGTGGGCGACCCCAGTCCCGAGATTGATGCGAATTGGGAGGACCTCACCCAGGGTAAGTATCTATCACGCGCGATATCTCGCTGCTGTGGTGCTAATACTATCAACCAGGCGTCGCCATAGACATCAAAGGCCCCGAAGCAAAGGGAATCGAAGGAACGACGTATCAAAAGCCCGATGGGTCGTGGTTTCTAGCTATCGAAGCGTTCCACCAGCTACATTGTTTAGTGAGTGTGTCGCTTCTCTTTCAGCAAAGCAAAACTGCTTACAATCTGGCAGAACATGATTCGTAAGGCGCTGGACGTAGAACACTACGGTATCAATGAGAAAGACCAGTCAGACACGCACCCCTGGCGCATGCACATCGAACACTGCATAGACGCTTTACGTGAGGCAATCATGTGCAGAGCGGAAGTTGCCCCTATTCCCATGGAGTTCAACGCAAAATATCGGATGGCGAGGCCTGCCTTCGTCGCCGTGGAGCATACTTGTCGAAATTTTACGCAGATCCGGGACTTCATGTCGCAGTACAAGGCAACCCAACCGCTCTTCTAGATGGAGAGGGGATTTGAGACTTGAGCGTGGAGGCAGATTTCTTACTATAATGAGAGTATTTTAGCCACACAGTAGTAATGATGAATCTCAGAAATGTATATACAAGACGTCTGTAGTACGAGATCTCAAGATACTGTACCAGTACAGTATGATACGGCTGTATATTACTACCGTATTTTCTTGGTGAACTGAGGTTCTAATTGTGCCCTTCTCTCAAACTTCACTCTGCTATTACATTTTGAATCAACCACCATTAAACCACTAAACGCTAGTTTCTTAGCGATCAATATGTCTGCTATACTTCGATCACGGTCGGGAGAGTGCAAGATCATTCTTCCGTTGCATTTTCTGCTTCCAGTAGTCTTTTCAACCTTTCTAAGCGTTAAAGACGATTCTATCCCTCAAGTGCTTTTCGAAACCTGCACCTCTTACCAGTGCTACTTTCTCTGCCGGGTCTTTGGCAGAGCGGTGCACAATTCGTAGATCTACAGGATCATGTCCTAGTTCATCATACCTGCTTCCTGCATGGAGGATGCCAGCGTGATAATTTACCTGCTTTCTGCATGAAGGGTACCAGCGTGTTAATCCACCTGCCGTTCGAAGATTGATCGACCCTTATCTTCAGTCTGTAGTTGACAAGCTCGATTTGAATATGCATGCAATTTATCCAAATCCTTTCGAGTGTTGGATTCTCGTCATTCCATATCTTCTGCTCGTGCGGGATCGGCCCGAGTACAACCGCTTCTCTGATGAATGCTTGGTAATGACCTGGAACAACGGCACAGAGATAACAGACGGAGTGGTTCTGACTTTGGCAGTTGCCAATCTAGAGTATGCGGGTGTACATGATCAGATGAGGGTTGATGCCCTGCACGGTGAACTCAACCTCCGATGTATACAAAATTGCCAAGTATTACACCATCGGACGAGGAGAGGTTGGAGATATAAATGCTGCCAACAACCGGATATCTCGTAGAATCTTTTCAAACACCAACTGTCGTCCTTCACAGTCAATTTCTTCCTCACAGTCAACTTGTTCCACCCAGTCAACGTCTCCCTCTTCGTCTTCTCAAGCAGAAAACCTTCACTCGCAAATATGAAGTCCTCCATCATCCTCCTCGTCGCAAGCTCCGTCCTTGCTGTTGCGATCCCCGCACCAAAGCAGAACCAGGGTAAGTGTTCAGTTGGCGTGCATCAATCAACGATATTGACGCGGTTTCAGCTCGCAGCATTTACACGTATGGAGTCACAGAGTACGAGGACAAGGAAAAGGAGGAGGCCAAGGTGAATGCCCGCAGCATTTACACGTATGGAGTCACAGAGTACGAGGACAAGGATAAGGACGAGGCCAAGGTGGATGCCCGCAGCATTTATACGTATGGCGTCACGGAGTACGAGGACAAGGACAAGGCTGAGGCCAAGGAGTAGAGATCGGGTGCGGGATTTGCACTGGTTACTTTATAGTCTAACCAGGGGCAGTTGTGGAAGCTGGTTAGTCCCTTGGACGATAAGGGAAGCTTGGCAATATGGGGGAGGATTTATATAACTTGTTTCAAACCGATGTAGTCGCAATTATAGTACTCTGAATCTAAAATAGAGTTTCGAAAAGCTTACTTACTAGGTGGTTCGTTGCACTATAATTTTATATAATTCTAGGGTTACCCGTCCTATATATAAGGGGCCGAGTTAGGTCCTAAGGCGCTAGCGTTAAGAATAGGCAAAATTCGGCTCCCTAACGCTCGCGTATCTATTTAGGAATAGAGCAAGATTCGGCTCTCTAACACTGGCGCATCTATTGTAATAGCGCTTAAGGAGCGCCGGCGTTGAAAAGGGAGCAGAAATTAGCTCCCTAACATTGGCGCATCCGTTTCGCTAGCGCTTGACGAACGCTAGCGTTCAGATTATAGCAAGATTCGGCCACCCGACGCTAACGTTAAAAGGGAGCAGAAAGTGGCTCCCTAATATTAGCGCATCCATTTCGCTGGCGCTTAATAAATGCTAGTGCTAGGAATAGAGCAAAATTCAGTACCCGACCCTAGCGCATCTACTTAGTAGACGTTAGGAAGCGCTAGCGAAACGAATTCCTAGCCTCAGGCCGAAATATTTTTAGTATTAATAATCTGGCTAAAAAGGTTAGAACATTATTAGTTTTATATCTTAGGCTAAAACATTTTAGATATTTAATAATCTAATTAAAAAGGTTAAAATATAAATGTAAATCTATTCTATTAAGGATATTTTTAGTATTAATAATTAGACCTAAAAGGTTAGAATATCGACTTAGTTCTATTCTAATAAGAGAAAAATCCTCAGAGAAATTTCCTAAGCGATTTCTCCTAAAATTCTAAGGCTCCTATAAGAATTCTCCTACGATATCTATAGACTTAGGAGCATTCTCTTGGGATCTATGAGGTTCTAGGAGAATTCTCCTAGAAGAATTATCTTAAGAGAATCCTCTTATAATATCTATAGTCCTAAGATTATTCTCTTAAGATCTATAGGGTCCTACGAGCTATAATATCTAAAGATACTTATCTTAGAAGCAATATTATAGGAGCTATAAAAGATATATATTATAGTTTTATAAGTTTAATAGTAAATGTGACATATATTAATAAAAAGGTCGCTCAGAGAGTAGGAATCTAGCCCCTAAGTAAGGCTTTCTACTAGTAGTATTTTTAGAAGTTATAAGAAAAGGTTCACGAAGTCACATATATGCTATAATAAAATAAGAAGATATAAATATAAGTATACTAACAAGGTCCTAAGCTCTTTTTTAATTATCTATATTACCTAAATATTAACCAAAGCAAAATATGTAAGAGTAAAAGTAGTTATTACTACCTTTAAGAGTTAGGGTTAGGAGGTTCATATTTATTGCTAAACTACACGTAACAACACGCTACAATATTAAAGGTCCTATAAGTTCTATATTCCGAAACCGAGACCGCTTTATAAGTCCCCCCTTATATATTATAAGAGTCCTATTAATACTTCTTATAGTTTATTATAATATTATAATAATATCCAATTCTAGTTCGGTATAGTTAAAGCCTAAAGTGGTCTAATAATTATCTATAGCAGTAATATAAATCTACTACTTATAAATATAGGTCTAGAAAATCCATTCTAATCTCTATAGAGTTATCTAAATAAGTACGCCTAAGAGTTGCTCTCTACTATTAGAGTAAAGTTGTAGTAGGAGTAGAGTAATTAAAGTTATCTAATATCCTATACTAAGATAGGATCTTCTAGATCTATAATCCCTATTAACCTAGTTCTCTATTATATCTAGGGTAAGGTGCCTTTTAGAAACTGGTTCCTTTTAATTTAGTTAATCTCTACTAGTTCTACTAAGTAGAAGGTTTATCTTTTATATAGTAGTATATCTTCTATAAGGTTTATATTAAGGACTTAAATAATCTAGAATACTAGGTAAGCTCTCTTCCTATAATGCTTTTATAATATCTTAGGTTATAACTTTATAGTTATAGACTTTTTATAATATTCTAGGTTATAACTTTATAGTTATAGACTTTTTTATAATATTCTAGGTTATAACTTTATAGTCATGATGCTTTTACAACTTCTCAGGTTATAGTGCTTTTATAACATCCTAGGTTAACAGATGCTTTTTATAACCTCCTAGGTCAAAAAAAGTGAGACGCGTCTAAAATTTAGACTAGTCTCACTTATATTAACATCTCCTCTTATTTCACTTTCAAGTCTACTAATCCACTACCATTTTATCCACCCTTTCCTTTTCTGCCTGCGCCGCCTTCTTATCTTATCTAAACCTGCCATGGATTAACTATTATACTACTAGTAGTATCTAGATTACTATAGATACCTCTCTAATATTTAAGAGAAAATTAATATTAGTAAATTTCCCTTAAATCCTTAGTTATATCTATATCTTCTATTTCCTATACTACTGCTACTATGTTAACTTATCTATATAGTTTAATGCTAGGCAGTTTTTATAGCCGCGTTTCCATTTTTATCTATAGATATAAGTAAACCCTTATATAAATACCCCTTGGCAGTACTAGAGTAGTATCTACTAGAATGCAACTAGTGTAGCAAAATAGATATCTGCTAGTTAGTATCCCTTTACCTTATAACTGCCTATTAGGATTAATGCTATAAGCTATGCTATCTTAGCTTCTATCTATAGAGTCTCCCTCTATTCTACCTATAACTAAAGTTATAAAGCTATGCTAATAGTTAGTTAAAGGTTAGATATAGCTTTAAATTATACCTAGGCTGGTTTCTTGCCTAGCTAGAATATAAATAACTATTGCTATAAGTCTCCCTAGCTTTTCTCTATGAGCACCTAAATTAAGCTATTAGGACTTATCTGATTTAAGATTTACTAGTATCTAGTACCTAGTCTCTTAAACTGTTTCTCTAGTAATATTATACTATATAGATTTATAGTAATCTTATAGCATATTAGTGCTGCATCTATAATCCACCCTATTAAATCAGCTACCTCTTTCTTTAACCCCTTATTAAATGCTTGCTTATTGCCTTTTTTCCCCTTATATTACTATGCCTAGACTAGTAGTGCGCTATACTTAAATATTAGAGCGAGGTACTACTTATAGACCTGGAGGCGTCCTTTTATGCCCTAACTATTACTTGTATAGGATAACTATTTAGCTTGGCCTATAGCTCCTTATAAGCGTTAGCTAAGATATTACTAAAAGTTGATCCTATCTTTTATAACCAGAAACCCTAGGTATATATATATCTTCACCTGTGCTACTAATTAACTATAAATAGCTAGGTGGGGCAGTATTAGACTGCAGGTAATTATAGTGCACTTATTTAAGTTAAGGAAAAGTTAGTTCTTGTAACTCTATATCTCTACCTACGTAAGAATCTCTCCTAGATCTATGCTATTATCTACTAGCAGCACTCTATTATTAGTATAAAATAAGCAGATAGGAATGCTAGGCGTTTTAGTATTAACTTGCTATAAAAGGTTATCTAGAAAGATATTAAATAGCTATAGCAAGAGCGGATAGCTTTATACTACCTCTTATATCCAGCTAAACTAGGTAGTTACTTGTCTATTAATTAAGATCTGCAACTACTACTCTATAAATATAAGTTGCTGGATTAGAGATTAGTATAGCGCTGAATAGCCGCGTGCTACTAGCTTTACATCTAGCTTCTAGTGATTAATTATATTAAAGGCTGCTTTAAAGTCTAGAAAGATAATTATAGAGCAGGCTTAGCTTGCTAGCATCCTATAAATCACTGCGGCATTTATTAAGGTGAAATAGCAGCGCTAAAAGCTAGCTTATATAGGGTGGAGCTATGCCTAAGGAGCTGCCTCTATCTAGAGAAGTAATATGCGTTTAAAGATCTTATAGAGGATACTAATAATTAAGATTAGCTGGAAGTTATATGTATCCTGCGGCTCTCCTGCCTTTTTACTAAGGAGGTGCACCTTAGACTAATTCCATGCCGCGGGCGTTTAACCGTGTGCTAGATAGGTGTTATATAATTCTATAAGCTAGCAGGTAATAGCTATACCTTATATCTTCTTTAAGAACTAGATGTAGATACTATCTATGCTATAGCTTTTATTGCCCTCCTACTAGTAAATCTTGTGGCAGATCTCCTCTTTAGTCTAGCTATTAAGTAGCTGCTACTACTGCTACTATAGCAGCGGCGGCGTCTTAAAAGGATGCCTAGTCTAGCAGTGCTATAGGATCTCCTAGTTCTTAGCTATAGTATCTTAGCTGCATGCTTATACTTCTTAGGTTAGTATAATTATATTATTCTCTTTCTAAGATATCTATGCTTATTTATACTACTGGATTAGATCCCCTAGGTTTAGGTCCTACTATAGTAGTAGTCTTTTAGGGTTTAAACTTTACTTAGTGCTTGCTCGCCTAATTATCTGCTTCTATATATATTAATAGACTGCTACTAGGCTAGCATTTATCTCTTAGGGTTAGGGTTAGGGTTAGGGTTAGGGTTAGGGTTAGGGTTAGGGTTAGGGTTAGGGTTAGGGTTAGGGTTAGGGTTAGG